>NC_085023.1:9393242-9693242 GCF_963692335.1 Osmerus eperlanus
CATCCTTCCTGTCTCCTAACTTGTTTTAATTTCTCTACCCCTCCTGGGTCCTTCTCTCAAACAAGTGTTCATTCCTTTCTCATCTGTCCAGAGTACATCTTCCATTCTTCCTCTACTGTATTGGTCCTCTTTTTCCAACTACCCAAGTGGCCCTCTCCTCTGCTCTCCTCTCCCCTCCTTTCCCCTCCCCACCTCTCCTCTCCTCTAGCTCATGTGCCATCAATTGCTCATCTTTTCACTAGTAGGAGGAAATGGGATAGGTAGAGGAGTTGAGTAGTGTGTGTTGGTGTGTGTGTCTGCTACCCAGTCAGATACGATCTACCAGCAGAAGAGAGCGTGGAGGGAGTTGGGGTAGGCAGCAGGTCAGGTTAATGCCCCCTCACCCACCTCCCCTCGCCACAGTTTTTTTGTGAAGAACTATCCCTGCAAGTCAAGGGTGGGGAGGCAGACTAATGTGTGATCATTACCACTGTTCTGTAGAGCCCCCACAGGATAATGGACTTGGAGAGGAAATGGGAATGTAGCATTGATTTTACAACAAAGTTAGAATGAAATAAATCTTTTTTTAAAGGCTACAGTTGTTATCTGCATCACAAACAACCCTGTCCTCTTGTGATTCCCTGATTTTAATTATTTATGTACTTGTGGATTTGTACATGTATACACATATAGCTGCCACTCCGTCCTCTGTCAGCTTTGGATCCAGATGTTTGTGTGTGTGTGTGTATATCGTTGTGGAAAACCTAACCCTACGTCTTTGCCCTCCCCCAGCTTTGGAGCCTGGCATGGGTGTGGCGGTGTATGCTGGCCTGGTGGGGGCACTGTTGCTGTGCGGCGTACTGGTGCTGTGTGTGGGCATACTGGCATACCGACGCAGGTGCAGCCACCTCCACGGTGACATCACAGATTCTTCCTCTGCCCTCACAGCGGCCTTCCACCCCGGCAACTACAAGCCTCCAAGACAGGGTAGGGAGCTCTCATGCTTCTGCTTTTAAATGGCTTCTGCAATGCTCTGATTTGCCTGATCATCCCTATTTTGTCTGTAGTGTTCTTAATTTGTCCATCCTTGTTGTGGTGGGGGGTTCTGTACCCTATATGTCACTATATGTGTTTTTTATTATCTCTATTCTATTACCCTAACCATCCTAAGTTTATTGATGGCACCAATCCTTTGTAGCAACTGTGTTTCTTAGGATCTTTGAATAGTTACCAGACAACATATAAATAGGTCTCTCTCACACTTTCTCTCTTTCTTTTTTCATCTGTCTCTTTCATCTCTCTCTCTCTTTCTGTCTCTCTCTCCCTCCAGACAACCCCCACCTCCTGCACCCTTCAGCGCCCCCAGACTTGACTGCCACCGCGGGACCCTTCCGTGGGCCCCTTTTCTCCCTGCAGCAGGGGGCCAACGACAGCCCCCACAAGATCCCCATGACCACCTCTCCCCTGCTGGATCCTCTCCCCAGCCTGAAGATTAAGGTGTACAACTCCTCCACACTGTCCTCCCTGGAGCTTCCCCCCTCGGGGGGCTCCTCTGATGGGGAGATCCTGAGCCTGAAGATGGTGGGCACGGTGGGCAGGGACAGGGAGCACCATGGGCAGACACTGTCCAGAGAGCCTGGACACAGCACCAGCGCCACCCTGGGTCACCTGGGTGGGCGCCTCACCATCCCCAACACAGGTAATGTGAAGGCCTGTTCAGTTACACACAGACAATGTAACGCACTGGAACACACACGCAACAGCAAATGGAGGTGCCTTCTAATGGTGGTTTATAGTAATCAGTGTAATCTGCTCTTTTTATTTCTTTCTCTCTCCCTCTGTCTATCTCGTTCTCACACACATACTCTTAGGTGTGAGTCTGCTAATTCCACCAGGAACCATTCCTCAGGGGAAGTTTTACGAGATGTACTTGATAATCAGCAAGTGGGAAAAAACAACGTAAGCCAGCATCTAAGACTCCCTTCCTCTAAGCTTTCTCAGAAGGAATAACTTTGGGGAAAATACCTCACCATCAAAATCACTATCATTTAGAGGTATCGGGTCTTTAGTTCTAAGGTTTTAGTTCATGGATTGTCAGTAAAAGTTACAGTTCTGTGGGTTCCTAACCAAAGAGAACAAATCCTAAGTTGAATTCAGAGTTGCTGTGCAAGCAAGTTTAAAGCTGTGATTCAGCCTGCAAAAAGTACCTGTTCTGTTACATTCTTCCTGTAGAATCCTTTCTTTTTACAGTATCTGTGATAGTAAGGTAACTAGCATTACCTACATGTCAATCTCAGTTGGGATCCTTACTTTAAGTCTGCGTGATAGAGAAGCAAAAAATGGCCATTCTCATGTTGTTCTCCTTGTGTGTAGGCTCCCGTCGGAGGGCAATCAAACAGTGCTCAGCCCCATAGTTAGCTGTGGACCATCAGGGATGCTGCTGAGCCGGCCTGTGGTTCTCACACTGCCACACTGCGCCCAGCTGGACACCCCTACCCCAGACTGGATCCTCACCCTCAAGACCCAGACACATCAGGGGGCCTGGGAGGTGAGGAGTAGTTGGGGGGGGGGGGGGGGGGGATCTGGATCATATTTCAATGTGATCTATTTTCTCCTATCACTGCTAATTACAAACAACCAAAACATAACTTCATCAAATCTGGTGAGTTGTTTCATATATTAGTCAAGTGTGCAGTGTGCTGTCTGTTGATGCTGTGCTTCTGCCCCTTGCCTAAAGGAGGTGCTTACGGTGGGGGAGGAGACCCTGTCATCGCCCTGCTACCTGCAACTGGAGGAGGAGAGCTGCCACGTGCTGTTGGAGCAGCTTGGCACCTACGGCCTGGTGGGCCAATCCGCCCCACCCCAGTCTGCCTGCAAGCGTCTGCAGCTGGCCTTGTTTGCCCCCCGAGCCCCCTGCCTCTCCCTGGACTACAGCCTGCGCATCTACTGCATCCAGGACACCCCCCATGCACTCAAGGTAACCCCCCCCCTTCCCTTTCTTGTGTCATATTTTCCCTAATTTGTTTTATGTTTCTATTTCTATCCCTCTCTGTGTTTCTGTTCACATCTGGACCACATGCCCCTTATGTCCCCCCTCTCTCTTTTTTTACATAGGAGGTTTTGGAACTGGAGAAGAGTCTAGGTGGAGTTCTGCTGGAGGACCCCAAGCCTCTCATGTTCAAAGACAGCTACCACAACCTGCGCCTGTCCATCCATGACATCCCACACTCCCACTGGAGGAGCAAGCTGTTGGCAAAGTACCAGGTCAGAAAACCAACATCATTGCCACCCCAGTTCTCTCTGTAAAACATGTAGAGAACCTCAGCTATTGAGTTTACATCCCAGTCATGACAAGTCAGACATCTTACAGATTACCCCAACCCTAAAACAAATGAATGAACTTGTCAATGGCTTTCGTCACTTTTTTTGTGACCCCAGCTATTTGGGCTTGTGTTTTGGGGATTTGTAGGAGATCCCCTTCTACCACATTTGGAGTGGCAGCCAGAGGCCTCTCCACTGCACCTTCAGTCTGGAGCGAGGCAGCCTGGCGGTGTCCCAGCTTGCCTGCAAGATCTGCGTCCGGCAGGTGGAGGGAGAAGGGCAGATCTTCCAGCTGAACACAGACATCCAGGAGGTACTTGGGAGGTTGGGATTAGAGGGGGAAAGGTCAGTGAAAATGAAGCCACCACCATTTTATGTACAAGGAAAGGAGCATCAACAGTATGTGCCAGACCTCTCTTGGTTTCCAACAGCTTGCCTTCTCCTACCCACTTTTTAGACCCTGCCACCACACTCGCCCATGCCCTCGGGAGGCACCTGTCTGCCCTCCTCCCAGGTGGGCCCCTATGCCTTTCGCCTGCCTGCCACCATCCGCCACAAAATCTGTGCCAGTCTCGACGCCCCTAGTGCCCGCGGATGTGACTGGAGACTACTGGCACATAGCTTGGGGTTCGACAGGTCAGAACCAACCTCAGACATGGCTTGTTATTGTGTGGGGTTTATTTTTATTTTGTATTTTTTGGGGGGGTTGCTTGTGTGTGAATTGTATTGTTCTCTGTGTTGTTTTTTCAACTGTATGTATCTATAATAAAGCGCCGGCAGAGAGCCCTTATTGTTATATTCCTTTCTCTCGACACTAACCTTCACCTCATTCCTTTCCCCTGCCTCTCTCAGGTATCTCAACTACTTTGCAACAAAACCCAGCCCCACGGGTGTTCTGCTGGACCTATGGGAGGCCTGTCACCAAGGTGACGCAGACCTAGTCTCTCTAGCGACCGCACTCGAAGACATGGGCAAGAGTGAGGTGCTGGTCGTCATGACAACAGATGGGGATTGCTGATTGGTCAAGTGAAAACAGAACAAAGAGAGCACATCTGCCATCATCAAGAAAATACCAATACTTGCCTATATATGCACAAAGAAACTAGGACCCTACACAGCTCCTAGAGAGCATTTCTGTCATATCCACCTCTTTATTACCTCTGCCTCATCTCCTCTCCAAGCTTTCCCATCAGTTCCACCACACCCTCACCACACTGGGCTACCTGTGACACTCACTACCCAGGCCTGTCTTCAGAGCAATGTGGCACCTTTTGTGGAGGTGAAGACGGGTGGAGTTGCAAGGAGGTGTAAAATATTGGCATATAACCATCCCAGTGTTGTATGTGCAGTGCAAATTGCATTCTTCTTCAGAGGAAAAACAAATAAATGTGGTTTGTTTGTACATAAACACAATGCTTGAGGATTCTCGCACAAAAATCCAAGCAATCATACATCAAAGCACACACATGCACGTACAGGCACGCCCGCACTTCTGTCTGCAGACATACTCGAAGCCCAGTGTGAAAGTGCATGATTAAACACCCTCTCACCTCATGGATTGGGCTTTGTTTCCTAGCGACCAGCCCATATTTGAGGTCCCCATTGTCATGGTGTGTTTGCAGCTAGCGACAGGATAGGTACCTGTCTGCAACCCCTCAGGCTACTGGCAGACACAGAGGGACAGACTCACAGACTGCCCTCTTGCCAACTCTGACAGATATTATCCTCATAATTATGGTGTGACTGACAACAAATCATATCAGGAATGGTTTTGAGTTTGAAGTTCTAATTTGGTTGGATTTGGGGGTGGAGTACAATGGGGTGTATGAGGACAGAGGTGTTTATGGATAGGTGGGGCAGGTGATCAAGACTGATTATTGATAATGTACCCCCGGATGCCTCAAAGTCTTGGTAGAACAGTCAGCTTCAAAGAAGGTCTCTCTCCTTTCTTTTATCTTTCCTTCTCCTTGAATCCTTCTCTCCTGTCTTTCTGCTCGGCCTTTAATCTGTTCCGATTCAGAATACACAGCAGGAGAGCCCTCAGTCCACCCTTAAAAGTTTCCTTTAGGGAACGCTCTTTTAAGTTATTATCCATATTTGTGGATCTGTTCTTTGTCATTTGTGTCACTGCTGTTATTATCAAGACATGAAATCTGTTTTTTAAAGTTGTGCTTGATTACCAAGGTACAATGTTGCTTGGTTTTTGTTGATGCTGGAGGAGCTAGCCTGGGAGAGGTGGAACAGTGGAAGGCTGGAGAAACAAATAATAATTTTCAAATGTGTGTATTTACTTGATTTATCAAACTAATATGTAAAATAACATTGGCTGTGGTAAAACAACCTCTGTTATCATGTTGACAGTCAGCAGTGCTGCCAGATAATAATGATGTGGCTTGTTGGCAGATTAATCTTGCCTTGTGTTGACCTGGCAGCAATGGAGCATAAATCCTTACCTCAAGTTTTCTAAACTGTATTTCAACCCCTTTCTCTTCCTATATGCCCCACGCGTCTCTTTCTCTCTGTCTGTCTAACTCTTATTTAGCTTACTCTTTTCTTCCATGCCTCTTACTAACTGATTGTTTCCCTTTTACATAGCTGCCTGCTTTGTGGTCAGGGTCATCAAGCTACTTACATTGTCAATATTGTCATTTTTTTGTCAGACAGCCTAAATTTGTTTTAACTCTCTCTGTATCTCTGATGTCTGGTTTTTGGCCCTTGAAGCAAAAAAATAGTGTTCAACTCCATGATTGCAAATCCAAAACAAATACATGGCAGTATCTCAGCTTTCCTCCCCAGCCGTGAGCTATCCGTCACTGTATGAATGAATTAAAAACTGTATGTGTGTGTGCTTGATTGAGATGTATCTGCCATCTTTCTAAGTACTATGCAAGTACAAAATGACAGTGAATTATCAAATCCTCTTTGTTCCCTGGAAACATGTATATTTCTCAGTGAGATGCAAGGATGCAGGCAGACAGGGTTGAATTGAAAATGTGTCACACCTGCTGATTGAACAAAGTGCACAGCAATGGAAACTCTGATGATACTCTAATGTAGTTCTCTTGTGTGTAATGTGGGAGCTCCAAATGGATACAAAGTCTGGGCTGACATATGATCACTGTAATCCCTGCTCAGTAAAGCACAGCCTAAGAAGTGAAATGCTAATATTGAGGATGATGATGATGATTACAGTGATGATGAAGAATATTATGTCCTTCAGCATCGTGACCCTACAGAAACAGATTTCTAAACGGGTCACAAGCATTGAACCTCCTTGAACAATGGATGCTATCCCACTACCCCCTTCTCCCAACCTGTTTGATACAGAAGACTGGTTATCATTACAGAACAATAACAAGATGTTTGATGTTTTCTCTGGGTCTGAATCCTACCAGACATAACCCACTCGGGTAGTCACCTGGATCAGAACCGGACTACAAGCCTTCGATTTCAGGCTGTTCATGTTGTTTTTACAAAAAAAACAAATTCTGAGACAAAAACAGACTTGCTTCACTCTGTAAACTACCATTTGTAAATAAACATCTAGCCTTCTTACCTGTAACTAAATATAATTTTTATGCAATAAATTATATTTCCTAGTTTAACTATATCCCTGTGTCATGTATGGAGAAGTTGGAAGAGTGTTAACCAGTAGTGATTTGTAACACGTCAACGCTCAGAGTGACTTTCTTATCCTGCTCCACAACAGTGATGTTCAGTTGTAGCCCAAAGCACCTCAAACTAGTGAGCAGTGTGTTGAGGCTGGATGGTCGTAACTTGTAAGCTGCTTAGCCTACACCCAAATGTAGGCTCCACTTTTCTTCAAATGTTTCTAACAGACATCAACAGGCTGCCTCCACCATCAACTAACAAGGTACCCAAAAAACTCATAGGAGCTTTTAGATTACATTTACTGCAAGTCAAAACCTCTCACACCAGTTCTTGTAAATCTCTCGAGGAGAAGTCAGGATTTGAAAAAACAAATAAATTCCTGCATGAAGAACAAATGCACTTTGATAATGGGAAATAACTGTTGAAAAAAAAATCTTATTTGTGAGCATCTGAAAAGCAAATTTTACAAACAAACTAAGGTTCGTTTCATTTCATTATCAAATGAAATGTTTAATATTCAGGGCTACACATGTCTGTGAGGATTTGGGTAACCCATCAACAGAATTCGCAATATGCAGTGCCCTCTAGTGGTGAATGTCAGTGTTCTTGCATCACTGTAACAGTTACAGTTGTTAAAGACATTAACTATAATAGCATTATGCCCAAGATGACAGTTGAAAGCTTTATTGACTTTGATGATCACTGGCTTCAAAAATAAAGCCACGACCATTGCCTGGAAAGAAGATTATTTTTATTTATTTTAATTTGGATCCCCATTAACTTCAACAAAAACAAAGACAAATTCAAATGATAACCAACACTAATTAAAATCACACTGTATTAATAAACCAAAAATTCAATGCAGACCAAATAAGTATTAGTAACTACTAATACATTGTTTATTAAATAAATACTAGTTTAAATATATATATATATATATATATATATATTGTGACGCCACGAGAGGCTACACAGCCCTCAGCGGGACAGCTCAAAATAGTGCGAGGTCACCGGGGTCGAACAAAACAAGGGTTTATTGAAGATCCTCAGGATTAACAAAAAAAACTTCAAGATCTTACATAGGATTCCAAAAACGGCGCCTCTTCTAGGCGCAGGACTCCTTCTTCTTCACCAAACCCCACTCTGCCCACCTAACTGTGGCTCTCCCTCTTTAACCCAACCCTTTAGGTCATCAGGGTCTGATCAGTTTCAGGTGTGTGGGAATGCCCGTTTTTAGGGAGGGATGGAGCTCCCGGCTCCCCCAGCAGAGGGAGCCACAGCTGCTCAGGGCTGCAGCCACCTCCGGGGAATGTAGCACCCCTCCAGGACCCAGCCTCTCGTGATGTCACAATATATACTGCATATTATACATATTATATTAAAATATTATTTATATAACATCTAAATTCTAATGAGTACCACAACTCCTGTATAATCTGCTTTGACACATTCAGTGCTGCTGCAGTGCACATTCAGTCTGTTCACATAATAGTAGACACAGCACAGCACCTTCTATACACTGGCACTCAACACTAAGAACCTGTAGTCTAACAGTCTAATACATAACTAGAGCACATTTAATTTGCTTAAAAATGTAAACATACTTTTTGTTTCATTGGACTTTAATTTTAATAACTAATAATTGTGTGTACAGGGATATGTTGATTGGTCTTAAAATAACTCCCAGTAACCTATGTCAAGTTTAATTCCCCCTTCCATTAATGAAAAAAATCTGGATGGCGGACGATATGCAGCTCGTGATTAGCGGGGCCAGTGGGGGGGGGCAGCAATTTGATCAGGTTGGCCGTTGCCCCCCGGGCCCCCTCCTGACCGCGCTGCTGTCTGGCGGTGAGTGGATGGAGAAACAGGGTTGCTATACTGTTGAGTTGATGAGCTGATGAACCGCAGGTGTGAAGGCAAAACAGGTATAGTTGAAGACATGGTATGGAACACCGGAGCCTGGGGCCATGTACATACACGCACAGAGAACTGGGGAGTGGAACTAAATAACAGGAAAACATGATTAGTAACAATAGCTAGTTACTGGTATTTACTACAAAATAGCCTACAGCAAAACTGATGCAAAGTCCAAAAAAAAAAAATGGAGTGGAGTGGGTACAGAGCCAGAGTAGACTACTGTATAGTAGATGATTTGGCAGATGTGTTAAAAGAGCAGGTGGACTGGATGATGTAATCAGGATAGCACTGGAGCCTTAAACCACATCCACAGACACACAAACAGAGACAGACAAGAGAGAGGGAGCCTGGACACAGGCTAGATGTTAGGGCAGGGCGTGACAGATGCTCCTCCTCCCAAATGGCCTCTTCATTAGTGATTTCTTACACACAGTACTTTAATTACAGGTAGGTAAACCTTGCCTAGTGCACCTAATGTGCTAGGAGCAGCACTGACTAACACCACATCTTTGTATATGAAACTTTGTATGAGGGAGGCTGGGCATGTCTTGCTAACACAGTATAGGCACATACCATATTTTTTCGGAAATAAAGCCGTGGTTTATACCCTGATTTTAAATTGTTCTTGTGGTGGTGAGGCTTATATTTTGATTTGGCTTATAGCACGTTTTTATAACAAAACAACTGTAAAAACACTTTTTTCATGAATGCTATTTAACCCGTTAAGGAGTAGCGTCGCACATATGTGATTGTTCGAATGCGGGTCTCACAGCGCAACGTCGCATATATGCGATTTCAAACATTCCAACTGAACTTAAGTATATATACACAAACAGATCGAGTACACAAAATGTATGGACAAGAAAACATTTTATTTTTTGTGCGATTGCATATTGACCTGAAGAAAGTTTCCAAATGTTTCGTTTATATCAGAGTTGGTTGTATTTACAAACCATTTCTCTGACATTGCATGTTTGGTGTTCCTGGTGTGCTACATCCAATCCTATCAAAAGCGACATACCTACAGGCTCTATTCTGATGAACAAATCAGCCTTGGTCAGAAAAAAGGATCCACAAGGGGCTTGATCATTGCCTTTTGTATCTATGTTCCATAAGTGTTCCAGTGCGATCCAGATCTCATCCGGTGGGCCCAGTCTTCTGTAGGACTTCCAGGCCTCTCTGGTGCACTTGCATGTGCTCTGTGACCCTGTACTGTCTGGAGAAGGCCATGGGGCAATGGGGACAAGAGTAGGGCCTCAGACCCAGGTGGGAATGCAAGTGTCTATTGAGGGAGCCCCTCTGGCTGAATGCCCGCTCACATAGGGAGCACTGGTAGGCTTGGCCAACACCGCCACCAGGCACACTGGCTGCCAGGGCCCCCCCAAGGAGGTCGGTGGAGGCTGTTTTATAGGGGTTTGGCTTCTATGTCCAGCAGGATCAAGGGGGAGATGCTAGTCTGTCTGCTTCTGCCCCCCAGAGGGTGTTTGACGGGACTGGGACCTTGTTTGGGACTAGAGGAGGGAGCATATTCATCACTGGACTCACTGGAGGTGGCTGGCAGTTGGGTGTCCAAAGGCTGGCAGTGGTAGCCAACTTGGCCTTGCTGGGGGGATACGTCACTGGTGATGTCATGTCTGTGCTCTTCTGACGTAATCCCCTCTAATATATGGTTTTCCCTTCTCCAGGGGTGTATTTTAGGAGTTCTTCCAGGCTCCACCCAAATCAACTGTGTCTCCTCAACCGGTGAACAGGTTCTGCTTGTAAACTTTGGCCCCAGTTGGTCCTGGGTGTCTTCAGCGATGACATCATCAGTACCAGAACAGTTTTCAAAAAAGGGAGAAGGGCTGAGTCTTGAGGCCTTTTCTCTCTCTGGCTCTGATTGGTCACACATTGAGAGAGTGTCATAATCCAGGTCTAATGTCTGTGACACTGTGAATTTGCAGTGTGAAAATGGATGGCCATGGTGATCCATGGAGTGGTGGATCTGGGAGGAGCTGTGCATATAGTTTCCCTTCTGCCCTCTTGTTTCAGACTGAGGAGAGAGTAGATACTCACTGCCCAACTCTGAACAGACAGCAGACTTTGCTTGCACTGCCTGGCCTGGGCTGTGTGACCAGATTGAACCTAAAGATACTCTTTGACCCCTATTGTAATAGGCTGGTTCGTCTCGAGCACCCATGGTAACCTCCTGCACACCGAATTGTCTCATTCTGGCTGATGACAATTTACTGTGTTTAGATTGTTGCTCGCGAAACCCAGCGTCATCCTCCCCATCCCTCTCCATATCAGAGCTGTGGAGACGGTGTTGTTGCCAGCTGGCCTGCTGTCCCTGTTCTATCCTGTCATGAGAGGTTGTAAGATAATCCTGAGGACGTTTTTCTGCCAGGAATGGAGGTTTCCCTGCCATGCGGCTGTGACAGATGACTGGGACCACCTCACAGCTCAGTGGAAACAGGGGCCAATGAGAAGAAGACACATCTTCCTTCCTGCAAGGCTGCTGACCAGAAACACATTTCATCTTCAAATGTGGATTCTTGTCACCTGGAAGAAAGAATAGTTGTAGAAATCAGGGGCTGTATTTCTAAGGAATCTCAACTCCTTTAAAAGGCACATATAATAAAAATATCTGCACTTCTCATCTGTTTTGTGAATGTCAGCTGACCATGTAGAAAGCTTCTCATAATTTATGGTGTATTCCAAGAATGTGTACTGTATATATACATAGATACATTTTCATTATAATAGCATTATTTTATGGCTTGTACTTTACCATCAACAATCCATTCAGGCTCAGCACATTTGGCAGACCGGTGTGCTGCATCCAGTCTCCTTTTCAGAGATAGCTGCAGTTCCTCCATCTGCAGATAGGTGGCAGCAGACAGCAGGGAGAGGTTCTGATGTGAAGGAGGAAGAGCCCCAGTGTAAATGTAATCCAGCAAAGACTCCAGAACCTCCTTTGTAAGACAGGGGACCTGCAGTTCCAGCAAAGCACCTGTAGTTGGCAGAAGGGATGCCAGAATGGGACTGGAGGCTGCCATGATGTTCTTGTGTGCCAGGTAGAGTCCACCTGGACCTAGTTGAATGGATGGGCGGATCACACAGTCACAGAACTGGCCCTCTATTCTCTGGCAGTTCATTCTCCTTAGCAGGTTCATAGCATGCAAATTGACTGTTCCACCTGTAATAGGATCACAAAGAGATAGATTAAACATAACTGTGACCTCAATGCAAAATAAATGGACAGTCACATGTTTTGTATAGCTGTAAACCAAGTTTCCAGAATAGATTCATAGATCCATAGTAAGTCTTTTTAACTGCTGTTTTGAGTCTAATGAGACTGGCATTAGATTTATACAGGATATGATTAAGATAATAGACCTGCAAACAACTTGATTATCATCACATTGTATCACAAACTATGACAGTAATATCACTGCCTATTCACGTGTTAACCTACATCGATATTTTACTCTCATTAAACAAAGTGAATCCGAAGTTGCTTACATTCATAGTGAATCTTGACGAGTGAAATAAGACCATCGAATAATCGATTAAATTGAAATTTAAAAGAAGTGTCCGTGTCTAGTTGGCGGCTGGTGTCCTGTGTTCTCGTTCACTATCACACGCCTTTCATAGTACGAGCCCGACGCGCTGACTGCCAAGCACCTGCTTAATGGGGAGTCCCAGCTGTGACGTAAAAGTCTCCATGTCCGTGTATGGGGTTGACCCACCCAGATTGGTGGTCTCGGGTTGCTCAACCTGCGGAAACCCCCCTGTGACGCTTTGTTGATAAACCCATCTAAGTCATCTTTCCACCCATCACTCCCACGTGTTCGTCACATCCTCGCCGCTGTACACTTTCTAACGTTACAGCTCTTGAGTGTGTACCGTATGGAAGGCCGTTTGTGCCAAAAACCCCAATTTAACGTTTGTGTAAAGACGTCATATTTAAAGGTGCTGTAAAGCAAATTCCATGATTTGCTTCTCAGTACATTATATACGTGTGAAATGAGTTCCTGAAAGCATGTGCAAAGCGCGAAAACTTTGTCCCACTGAAATGTGGAGTTAGACCGTTGAACAGTTTCTCTTTCGTTTTCAGCTCAGGTTGTGTATAGGCGGAGCCAAACCCCACCTATCTACGTCACAGCGACTTATCTACGTCAGATCACAGACGGTTGCATTCTGTTACTCAGCTGGTATGATGCAAAGACAAAGTAATTAACTCATTAAACACGCAGAGACTGCAGGTAGGTCTGTTCTGATATCTGCAATTGATTTACCTAGTTGCTATTGTTGCTAAATTCAATACAAATTTGAGGGGGCGGAGCTTCAGCTCCTTCAGGCGATACACCCCCCCAGTCTCAAGCAGAGAAGACTGCTGATTTTCTCACGATTTCAAAGCCTAATTTAACATACTTGTCTGTGTTTTTTATCCATTCTCATTTGGATGGGTAGTTAACAACACATTCTTCTGTGGTGTGATGAACTTAAAACTAATTTTCAATTCCACTTTACAGCATCTTTAACCGTGTACAGACAACATAAATTGACATCTGTACATGGCCATTTTTAACGTCTGTACACGTTTGGACCATCTATGCTTCCATGCTATTGGTTGGCGTAAACATACCCACCCCTTTTTGACGTTGGGACCAACATACCCACCCCCTTTTTGACGCTGGGACCAACATAGCCACCCCCCTTTTGATGTAGTGTCTGTGCAAGCCTGTACATAGTCCTACTGTGATCATGTGGGCTCTTACGTATCATTTAGTATTTGGGACAGTCCATTTGTGTGGGGGAGAGACACTTGTGCGGTATATCCGGTATCACACTCCAGTCCAGTAGGTGGCGGTAATGCACCTATACCTTGTTTGCTGACCGCCATTTAAAGAACCAAAGAAGAAGACGAACACGTTGAGTGTGATTTCGAATTCTGGTGGATGTAAATCGCAGAAAATGACAACCAGAAACTTTCTGAACAGTTGTTCCCAGACTTTTGCAGATTGTACCTGACTTTTGTCTTCAGATGACCAACAGGATTTTATACAGCCTGTTCTAACCAGGTAGGCTATCAATTAGCAACGTTAAGCCAAGTTACTTGTTTTGTATAGCTGTTTGGCTAGTCCTGTCCTCCTGGGCTCCTGACTTCTCGTCAACACACTTGTAGTGCTAACTCTTTTATAATGAGCAAGCTCAAATTAACGCCGCTAAAATAGAGCTTATAAGGCTTTGAATATTGCTTTACTGATGGTTATTATGTTACTGAAGCCAGCAATCTCAGAGTCTGGTTTAACTGGCTTTGTTGTAGTTAGCCTACCACTAATATATTTTGTCATGCTAACAGGTTAGAGATCATGGCGACGAGCGTTCGCTGGAGCAGAGGGCGACTGCTTCAATCTGAAGTGGTTGATGAAATGCTTTTGCTCATTAGCGAGCTAACGATCAACAACAACCTGGTAATTTACTCCTCATAGTAAACATAATCTGTAGGGGCAAGATTCAAAACACGATGCCTCTAACATTTTTCTCTTGACCTGCAGTTGGTCCTGGTTTCACCGTACCTCGAACGGGAGGACAGACAGGAAGGCCGGTTCCTGTCTGTCTCCTTGGGTGTCTCTAGAAGAACAGTGAACCGATGATTAAGGTATGTGTCAATTTAAGGACTAGTTCAGGAGAGATGTGAAAAATGTAACCCCTTTTTCACTGAGCCCTATACAATTCTTTTGTTTCTTTACAAAGCACATGAAACACTGCAGAATTACCCTTTCTATACATTTCATAAAGAAAACAATATACTGTGATAGAACTCTTTCATATCCCATATCTTTGGGGGGAAAAAACTAATGCGCATGTACCACATAGCTGGCCTTGTCACTGTTCCTTAAACGCATTGTTTTGTTGAGAGTTACTACTAGGGATGAATGTCAAAAATGTATCTAAATTCTAATATGTATACATTGTCTTCCATAGACAGTACAATCTCTCTTTTAGGGGTCGCTACACGGATCTAACAGATGATGCACTTGATAACCATGTGCTGGATATCATCTCTGGCAATGATGAAATAGGACCAGAAGCTGTCAAGCCCTGGCTTGTGGGTGAGGGTGTCATAGTCCAGAGATGGCGTGTGAGGCAAAGTGTCATCAGGACTAATCCTGAAGGTGCTGCTAACAATGTTTCCTCTATGTTGATTTTGCCGTGGCGGCCCAAAAAGCCAAGGCCAACAGGACATAATTACTACATACCCGTCGCCCTGACCTCTGTGGTAATGAAGTATTTAGAGCGCCTGGTGCTGGCACACCTTAAATCCATCACAGACCCTCTACTGGACCCCTGCAGTTTGCCTACAGAGCCACCAGGTCAATGGACGATGCAGTTAATCTCTGTTAAATGTTATCGCTCCTATGAGCGAAAGTGCGTGAGAGGGTGCAAAAATTGAATCGGCGAAAGCAGAATGAAGCAACAAGTTCGTGGCTATGTCTTGATATAATTCATTGTTTGGACCAGAGGCGTTGTTAGACATAAAACTCTACTGGGGCACAGGCCCCTATTCATATCCCTTTTTTTCTTTCACGCTTGCTGCGCACAATGCACTACTAGGCTATAGAAACTCCCCTTGTTTAACCCACTATACAACAGTTCAGGGACGCAAGTTTGATATCAGCTTTGGCAGGGACAGCAATAGTTAATGCGAGGGCACATTTTTTCGCATTAATTTGAGTGCAAATACAGTTTTTTTTTTTAGCTTCATGTAATAATGTTTTTATGTTTTAGTCAAAATAAGATTATCGGTAGGCCGCTCATTTAGAAACTATCTTTAGTTTAGTAATGTTTTCTTAGCCTACCTCAATTCTGACTTGTGTGCCGAGTCCGACACCTGGACTTCTGTGTGTGTGCTGCAGTGGCTATTTGGCAAGCTCAGAAGAGCGCGCTGACATGGAATTCTGTGGGCATCGGTTTGTGTTTTCGGTTAAACACTTTTACAACCGTTGATTGGGATCCTGCGTTTATTTTTTCCGGGATTATCAATCTAAATTAATGCACTGACAAATAAAGTAAATTGTTAAAACTCAAACTTTTGAATTTACTGGGGCAAAGCAGATTCATACTGGGGCACATGCCCCAGTAAAAAGGGTCTAATGACGCCCATGGTTTGGACAAACTGGTTAGATAGTTTGGACCTTTGGGAATGTAACCAGTCCATTTTTATTCAGATTGTTTGCATACCTGGACCAGGCTGAACCTTTTAGGGTGAGTAGAATAGTTTGCTTTTGCTTTGTTTACATATTTGTGACTGGACAAAGACGTTGACTGAACTTGCTGTTGCGACTTGATCTTGAGCTCTGCCTTCAATACCATCATCCCGCCCTGCTTCAGGACAAGCTCTCCCAGCTGAACGTGCCTGATTCCACCTGCAGGTGGATCACAGACTTCCTGTCTGACAGGAAGCAGTGCGTTAAGCTGGGAACACAAGTCTCTGACTCCCAGTCCATCAGCACTGGATCACCCCAGGGCTGCATCCTTTCTCCTCTGCTTTTCTCCCTGTACACCAACAGCTGCACCTCTAGTCATCCGTCAAACTCCTGAAGTTTGCGGACGACACCACCATCATTGGGCTCATCTCTGGTGGAGACGAGTCTGATTATAGGTGTGAAGCGGCCAACCTGGTGACCTGGTGCAGCCAGAACAACCTAGAGCTCAATGCTCTTAACCCTTGTGCTGCCTTCGGGTCACATGACCAACGAACCATCGTTGTGTTTACCCAATACAAAAACAAAACAAAAAAAAATTATTTTAACCTTTGCAATGTGGGGGGTCTGAGACAGCCCAACGGTTAAAAGAAAATGCTTCACTTTGTTTTTGTATGCGGTAAAGTTGTCGCAATACAACGGTGGGTCACAATGACTGATGGGTCAGAATGACCCGAAGATAACACAAGGGTTAAGACAGTGGAGATGGTTGTGGACTTCAGGAAGAATACAGCCCCACTCACCCCCATCACCCTGTGTGACTCCCCAGTCAACACTGTGGAGTCCTTCCGCTTCCTGGGCACTATCCTCTCCCAGGACCTCAAGTGGGAACTGAACATCAGCTCCCTCACCAAGAAAGCACAACAGAGGATGTACTTCCTACGGCAGCTGAAGAAATTCAACCTGCCAAAGACAATGATGGTGCACTTCTACACAGCCATCATTGAGTCCATCCTCACCTCCTCCATCACCATCTGGTACGCTGCTGCCACTGCCAAGGACAAGAGCAGGCTCCGTATCATCCGCACTGCTGAGAAGGTGATTGGCTGCAATCTGCCTACCCTCGAGGACCTGCACACCTCGAGGACCCTGAGATGAGCGAGGAAGATTGTGGCCGACTCCTCCCACCCTGGTCACTCCCTGTTTCAGTCACTCTCCTCCGGCAGAAGGCTGCGGTCCATCAGGACCAATACCACACGCCACAAAAACAGTTTCTTCCCTTCTGCTGTTGGCCTCTTCAACAAGGCCAAGGGTTCACACTGACTTCATGACTCAATGTCCTTAAAACACACTACTTTTGCACTGAACTACACAATCTTGTACCATTTGTATTTTTTGTAATATTTGTATTTTTATATTGTAAATTACTGCAAATTTTATTGTATAGTTTATTTTAATTCTATTCCACTTAGTATTGCTAGTTATGTACCCTTAGTATAGTTAGTCTCATATTTACATTTTAGATTCCTATATGTTAATTCCTTGTCTGTGCAAACTTTCATGGCGAATAAAACCCATTCTGATTCTGACTTTTCTTGTAGCACAGAAATGTATACAAATCATTTTAGCTGCATTAAAGCCATTTATATTTTTTTGTTATTTATAAAATTAGATATGCAAGTGAAATCCTTTATTTTCCCTTCCTTCATCTTTTAGGTGGAGGATTGTAATCCATGGAGGAATCGATGGGTTCAGCCGACTGGTGGTTTTCCTGAAAGCTTCTAACAACAACAGAAGTGACACTGTAATGGACCCGTTTTTGGAAGCAGTCACCCAGTTTGGTGTCCCATCCAGAGTCAGATGTGAATGTCTTCCGAGGATCAACCTGAGAGAGTGCTTTAAGATGGAGGAGCACTCATAATCAACACATTGAAAGACTGTGGGGCGATGTCTGGAGAAGCGTGACAAAAGGAGTCTACCACTCCTTGTTTACATATCTAGAAAAGGAAGGAATCATTATTGCCAACAACGAAAGGCATCTTTGGGCTCCTTACTTCGTTCACCTGCCTCGTATAAATCGTGAACTTGGATTGTTTTGCAATCAATGGAATCACCACCGGCTGAGGACTGCCAGATACATGTCACCATATCAGATTTTTGTGCAAGGTTGTCTGACACAACAGTTGCAACATCACACTGGTATCCAAGGTATATTTGGAGCAGACGAGGGGCCAGTTCCAGCGGCCGACCGACCAGGGGGTGGCCGACCAGGGGGACTGGCTACAGAGTTGTGATTCCCCTAAACCAATTTCAACCAAGTGACGAACAGTTGGAACACATCTGGCAACACACAAATCCTTTGGGTGGAGATAGAGACAGTTTGGGAACTGATGTTCTTGAACAGGTTCTCAATGTCCTGTCTTAAATACAGTGCACACACATCATTTAACTGTTGTAATCACATTGTCAATAGGCCTAATAATCTTGTTGATAAATTCACCTTCTGGCATGGACAGTGGAACCGCAAGTTTCTTTATTGATGAACCAGCTGAGGAAAGGATAAAACCACAAAGATCGGAAATTGTTTATAGGTTCTTTTACATCCTTTTATCAATTTCAAAAATTGAGTTACTTAAAACAACAGAGCTTGTTTATTGGAAATTATGTTGTATTAGCCTACTCATATGTAAGCTACTACTTACAGTGACAAAGAATATTTCTAAATGATTGTTACTTTCCATTGGTAAACCATTTTATTAAATTTGTCTGTAGAGACTTTGTCTAGGTTAAGCGTCTTTCTGATGGTTGGGTTGGCAGACATTATAAGCAATCTTGTCTTTGCCCCTGTATAACGGAGTGAGAACCGTGAAACTCACTCCCCAGGTATGTAAGAGGCCACCCGCGTCAAAGAAGAGCTAGCTTTTCTTTGGCGTAGTTGGTAGTGGTCGTGCTTGGCAAGTCGGAGGTCGAGTGTTCGAATCCCGCGAGTGGCGAACGATACCTTGTTGTGACGGAGCGTGGCTACTTCTGTTACATACCCGTCACACCTGCCTACTACTGTTCTCCCCCTTAACTTACATCTCGGAAAATATAATGTGTCTCTGCCATTTGGGAGAACTTATTGTCGTCATCCGCTGTTTGGCTGGTCCTGTCCTCCTGGGCTCCTGACCTCTCCTAAACACCCCAAGTCTTTATGAAAAAGAATCATTACATAAACGCTAAAATCAAATTCACTCAAATCTGAAAATAAAGACCATTCAATCCGTGTCCATTTTTCACATGGTGCCAGACAGATAATTTTCATGGAACGTTCTGGTTGGTATGTAGGAAGACAAGCAACCATTGTCTATGTACTAAACTGCCTTTCTCAATCCTATGTTAGCCTTTTCCACAACACCAGATACAATTGAATGTGTAATTTGGTTGTGTTTAGTTTGATAATGACCCATTCATTTCAACCAAGGGGCATGTTCCACAAAGCGAGTTAACCCTGGCTTCTTCGGTAAACTTGCTTTGTGGAAGAGGCGTCAGGTGTGTTGGAAGAGGTAAACATCTAAAACACATGCACTACTACGACACACAATACCACGACTGACCTTCAAAGCCTTATCAATGCATGCTAAAATGACCCATGATCGTGCTTATTAGATTTCTGATTCCGAAATATATAGACTGGAAATGTCCAACATTCAAACAGGTTGGCTAGTGATTACAACAAAAGTGGGATACAATGAGGATCAGGTACATATAAAGTTTGTTTTAGCTATAGGCCTACAGTATGCCGACTATTAAGATGTAACATTACACTTTGTGGTGGGAATTTACCCAATTGTGGTTCTGGCAGACTAATAGCCTATTGAAGTAAATATTGCACTAACCTGTCTACCAGTGTCGCAGAACTTGCAGGGTTGTCACTGGCTTCTTCAGTCTGTCCAGAGTTATAACGAATAACCACATTGTTAAATCTGTTTGCCAACGATTGTAGCCTTTGCTGTCACTCCATTTGGAAATACTGAAGCCTAATCTTGCAGTTAGCTACCTGTGTGTGCGGCAGGTAGAAAGCATAGGGTCGGAGCGGAAGCGAATGACACGTGACCTGTGACTCGCGACCTGGAGAGCCTTGCGGCACTGCGGAAAGTTTTGATGATTAGGCAATTGTTTTCTAAAATATATATATTTTTTGGCCATTGTCTTCGTTTTCAGTCGTTGTCTATTTACTTTAGGTTTTGATATTAAGAGGGAAGTTCTGGGAGGATTATTTTTGTAAACTGTAGAGCACTAGCCAAGATTTGGAATTTCATTCACTGCCCTTTAAAGTTCCAGGGCTTGCTAGGCCTTATGATTGATTATGATTTGACGATTGCTGCTGCCCTGTGCTTATCCTTTATTACCTGACCTGTGCATTAATTGCTCGCAGTAGATAGAACTGTATTTTTTTTTTTTTTGGGAGACAATAACTTATTAACCCGTTAAGGAGTAGCGTTGCACATATGTGATTGTTCGAAAGCTAATTTACAACTCCCTTCAAACATGCTCTGACTAACACAGGTCTCTATCCTCTAAAAGTTCCCATCCCTATCCAGGGGGAAAAACCAGACCCTGTACATTTTCATTTAATCTCAATTACATTAAAAGTATTTTGTACATTTCCTGTGTTGGATATTACTTGTATATTGCCATGGGTATTACCTGTGTTTTATTTATTGAATAAGGCTACTTTGTGTACTGTCCAGTTGTCTTCAACCCTGTGTATTCCTAACCTGTTTTATTGTAATGTTATTTTGCTTGCTGTTGCGCCACAATTTATGCTTGGGTATACCCATCACATTGACCAGAGGCTCTGCCCTTACCATTTGTGCTCTCACACTGCCATCTAGTGGACACTTTAGCGATCTTAAATGTATACCTTTTTGGAAATGTGAATATGATATAGTATACAAGCTTAATTATTTTCTCAGTAAGTAACCAGTAGCTTACAAACTAGCCTACAGTTGTTGATAATGTCACTGGAAATTTATATTAGCCTATTTCTTAACCTTAATTCAATCAAGATTGGTTGAGTGGGGACAGGTTTTCTCTCTTGCAATGATCGTTATCTGGTTTCCCCTCAGAAACAAATGAAGTGGTAGCACCCAATTTTAAACGTGTACAGATGTTAAAAACGGCCGTGTACAGACGACATAAATTGATGTCTGTACATGGTTAAATATGCCGTCTGTACACAAACGTTAAATTTGGTGTTTTGGCACAAACAGCCTTCCATAGTACTGTGCCTATCAAGCCTACCACAAGGCAATCGCTATGGAAATCGGCTGCAACCACTGACCATAACCCACTTTGGAAAACCAGGATTAATAACAACTCTCGTGTGTTTTTAAAGTTACTCATGAATCTTTTTGACAACAATCTGCTGCCTTCATATTTTTCATATTTAAAAAGCTGCTTAAAAGTAGGCCTATAGTTACAAAATACAACATGAAGCTGCACTACTGAGTGATTTTGAATTGAAGCAAAAATATGTAAGAGGATCTACCCCAGAGGGGTTCTAAGAACCAGCCCTTTTTGACTCCCAGACGAAGGCTTGATGCCGAAACGCGTCAGGGTTTCTTTAACATGACCATGCCATGACAATAAAGACATTTCAAATATTTTCAAAGAGAATGCTTTGGAGTTTCCTTGTATTTATATTTTTGGAGCCTGCTCATGTCTACAACACCAAGGTCAATCATTGTAGTTTAAATTACATTACCGGTACTTGTTTTCAAAGCATAGACCTACATGACACCATACCACTTGGACTTGTATAAACGTGGCAAAGCCAATTTTTCAACTCAGGCTATTCAAAGTATTTTTTAATTAAATACATAAATAATACATAGCAGAAACTTGAATGACTGAAACAGTGTGTGTAGCTACGTTGGTGCAGATTGGCGTTTAGCCAAGGCTTGGCGTTTAGCCTATATTTTATTTTAGGCATATGCTATTTGAGTATTTAAAGTAGGCCCGTGTCTATTAAAACAACATTTCATTCAAAACAGAGTGGTAACAACTGGCCTATCTTTGCCATCTACTAAACAGATCCCAAGGTGAGCTGGGCGGCTGTTTAACCCTTGTGTTGTCTTAGGGGTCAAAAATCATCACTATGTTTATCAGCAGAGAAAACCCCATAAATGTTGATTTTCTTTTTCTGAAAATTCAGGACTTTTCCTAGAATGACCCATACATAAGAAAAAGTGAAACACTGTATTTTTTCACATTTCCATGAAAGCTGCACACCACTAGGGTACAAAGATTTTCTTAGGGGTCATTTTTGAACCGGCAGTTATAAAACCATTATACACACCACAAAAACAACAAAGAGACACACATATATACACACACACACATACACTCACAGACATACAACAAGATAATTACATTATTTGTGCTACTGATTGAACTTAGACAAAGCTAAAACTTCCGTGTGCAGGTGCAGCATCTCCCCTCCCTACATGACTCAAGTTCACAGACAAAATAAAAACAATTTCAGACAAACTAAACCAAATTTCAGACAAAATAAAAATGTCTTCAAAGCATTGTTTACTAATGGGGAATGCAGTCAGAGGCTACAAAGGTCCTGCAAATGACAGTACCCCCAGTATTCATTGCTGAAGCCATGACTGCACATTTCAGTGCCCAACAGGGTTAGGGTCTAAGCTCTCAGATCTACAGGTTGTAGATCTGATATTTTCAGATGTCCAGAAGGAACAAGAGAAAAATGATTTAGAAAAGGAGGTATCTGAAGAAGAAGATGGGGAATAATACAACCCAGAGCATGAAGCAATAATACACCTCTACTTTAGTAAAGAAAAAAGTTATGACAGGTCTGCTGTAATAAAAACGAATGGTTGTCCACTGATTAAATGCAGTCTTTCTGCAATGTGAAGAGGGAAAACCCACATATTCACAAATGTTGTGATGAAGTACAGGTTGTTTCTTCATGCTAAATAGATTAGGAGTTTAAAATTCAATTAAGCTGCTTTATTTTAGGGGGTTGGTGAAGGTGGGTCATTTTTGACCCTTAGGACAAGGGGAGTGTAAAGAATGTTAAGACAACATGAGGGTTAAGCCCATCGAGCTTAAACTGCCTGTCTGCCGTAGTCGGCTGCCCCTGGGTGAAAAGACTGACAAGCGGCTACGTGCGGTTCCTCAGTTGGAACTCCGCGCCATACCTCACGTAGGCTAATAATGGTCAGCTGAGCTGAGGGTCTCCCCCTGTAGAGTTTGGTAGAATTCTGAGCTGCTCTCTTGTTATAAAGCTATCCTCGTGATGAGTGTCAGGCATTTTTTGTAATGGCAGTGCCACCATCTAATAATAGCTCTCTGTACAACCACCTTAAACTAAAAAACACTGAATAAGGAGCAGTTCTTCAGTGGTGTAGCTATGTTTTTCAGTTCGTTTTTTTGTAATAAACGTTTATAGAATTGTAGTGAGGTCCGCAAGACCACACGGAGCCAACATCTTGCCACACCTGAAGAGTGATTCAATCACATCAGACAAACCTAATCAGCCCTTGTGACACCCTCAGTATGCTGATTACCCACCAAACGCCGATGCAAAGGAACCATAGAATTGGGGGGGGGACCTCCCCAATCTACCTAATCAGCCCTCCTGCTAGCTTGCAAGCTTCAAAGGGTCTGATTTAGACAACACGTCTCCAGCGACCATTTGCTATCCATTTCGGCGGCGATTTGAACAAAGAACATACCTTGATCAGAACTTTTGAGGAAAGTTCTTGAGACTTCACCTTTACCACAAGAGTACAAGGTGGAGAATTATGAGAGGGATATTTGTGTTATGTTTGTTACTTTGTTTTAATGTTGTGTTCACTGAAATCTTGATTCTAGTAACAACTCCTTCTTCCTGAAAGATAACCACGTCATTCTTGGTATCTACACGAAGCTATCATAATAAAATAAAACAATCATTCAACTATATTTTGTAACTGTACCAAGATGTCCAGAACAATATTTGAACCATCGAATGAACCAGCCAGAGATCAGATCACACCTTTGGTAGGTGTGAAGGAAGGAGGGGGGAGTTGAGAACCCAGCTTCCCCCAATCCACATCTGACCCCAGACGGGTCCTCTCTCGAACTGTATAAAGCCCTAAGATGACCATCAATCTCAGACTCCAGCGAAACCGACCATGGCATGAACGCCATCAGGATTGGCGTTCCAAAGGACGTCGCCAAGCTTCTCCTGAGATTCAACTTCATAGTGAACGCGTCAATATCTGGACGTTTCAACAGAAGAACCAAAAACGCAATTCCAAATGCGACTTCACTGAGATCCCGCAGACTCAGTCACATGACCCAGCGCAGCCACGCTGTGACTTCAGATTCTTCAAATGGACCTTTGGCGCAAACCGCCCTCAACATCATTGATCAACCCCTGATCAAACGTAACTATGGCTAACGCTCTTTCCTCCTCGACATGGCATTGGCGTGAGCTCTGTTTATAATTTGTAAGGATGTAATCATTGACTGTACAATTTCTGTATTTCTTTAAGTTAGACCATTTCATTCTGTTCATTGAAACCAATCTCTCATATCAAACCCATAATCCAACTTGTTCATAAGATCTGTTTACCTTACTTGAATAAATTCATTGTAAAGATATTTTGACGTGCGTGTTCACTGATGTTACGATTGGCTCTACACTTAGAACGAATTCATTCCTAAAGATGAGACTGATTATTACATATTAAACATAGGATTCCCTAATGTCCTAAACCAATATTAGGGTGGTGCCCTGAGACTTTATGATAAATTAAGTATTTCTATCTTTAAACGAGCAAACCCCGCTACAGAATTATTCAAATTCAATTTTTGGAATTGTTTAAGCAGACTTTAACAAGGAAAATTATATTTCAAATGTGACGAATGTCCAATATTGTCCGGAGACTTCTTGCAGGTCACTCAACCCTTGTCCTTTCCGTCTCATTGGTCGGCAGTACAGATAGCACAACGTGGAGTTCCATTGGATGTGAAATAAGGGTTGTGGCTACGTAACCAATTACAACACACTATTTGTCACCATTCAGTTCAGATCAAAGGTCAAGGTGGGACTACTCACTGCATTAGACAAGTAGGCGACAGGCAACTCCTTTCGAGTTACACGTCTGTGTTTTAGCATAGCTCGAAAATCAGATAAATGGCAGCCTATAAATTGGTGCTGATTCGGCATGGGGAGAGCAACTGGAACCAGGAGAATCGATTCTGTGGCTGGTTCGATGCCGATTTGAGCGAAACCGGAGAACTGGAGGCAAAGCGTGGAGGACAGGCCCTGAAAGGTGACTTCTTATTCTTTTAGAACGTTTGCTCGAAAAGCTAGTGACTTCTCCTTCTTGTTCACAAAGCGGAACGATATGCATTGCTTTGCACCATGTGTCCATCAATTAAACTCTTACATTGCAATGAATGAAGACTACATTTAGTCCTACATGGTGCAACGCATACTAACTTATGGATTCGATAGGAATGATAAACACACGATTTAACCAATTGCCAGAGATAAATGTTTCGTTCAATCTATTCACTTGCAACGTTTATCACGATGCTGGCCCGCCTCCTTTCTAGTGTTTTCCAATATGAGCACTACTCCCCCTCCTCTCAGTCTTAGCTGTCAACACAGCTCATTTTGGAAGCTGTGTTGACTGTGACGCAGGGTTGCCAGGTCTGTGTGACAAAACCAGCCCAATGGCCAATAAAACCAGCCCAATATCAGAACTCAAAATATGCCCCTGCCAAACCATATACACTGCTTTTAAAGTCCAACAGCATTGCTATCATTGCCAAATGTATTGTAATATCTACAAAGTAACACCAAATGTTTAGTATGCCAGCATTTAAAGCAGCTTTGAGGAGGTTTTCTCAGGAGACTGAGAGCATTAGGCACGTGTGCACACGCACAGTGCGTGTGTGTATGTGGGCGTGTCCCATGTCCATGTGTGTACGTGCTGATATGGAGTCAGTTTGGTAGGATTTGGGTATAAATACATTGTTTAATTTAAAATATGGATTTTTATTTAAAGATATTCATGTAATTTGCATGCAAAAAAGGTCTACCCGAACCAGCAGACAAAAAATTCAACCCGCGGCAACACTTCAAAAGTAGCCCAATTCTGCTGGAAACCGCGGACCTGGCAACACTGCTGTGACGTAATAAATTCCTAGCCACTACTTCATGACTGCTAAATCCAAACAGTTTGAATCAACAAAATCAATATGCGAGCGTTTCATGTGAGTAGTAGGATGTGAACGTTTCAGAAGTGAATGTGTAAGTGTTTCATATGTGTCTGTGTAACAACAGTGAAATATTTAATAAACAGCGCCTCATAAGTGTCAATAATCTAGTGTATGCTTTCTGTCTTTTCCGCTGGACCCCCTTCATATTCAACAATGTAACATTACACAATGACATGCAAGATGTATTGAATCCTTTCTGACAGTCCATACTTTGCTAATCTTTTCTGGACATTACAAGATGCTGGGTGTGGGTTTGATGTGTGCTACACCTCCGTCCTGAAACGGGCCATCAAGACTCTGTGGTTGGTTCTGGACAGTATCGACCAGATGTGGGTGCCGGTCTACCGGACCTGGCGCCTGAACGAGCGTCACTATGGTGGCTTGACTGGACTGAACAAGGCAGAGACGGCCGCCATGCATGGAGAGGCACAGGTTAAGATCTGGAGAAGATCTTTTGACATCCCTCCTCCCACCATGGATCCAGACCATGATTTCTACACAGTCATCAGCAAGGTGATACATCTTCTATACTATAATGAAATGAATCTGTCTGTGTCTGTGGTTTTATAGTGGGATTATAGGCAACAATTATTTTGCGAACCAGGCAAGATTTTGATTTTGCAGTTGTAGAACCCAAAGATGTGCGGTGCCATGTTTGATGTTGTTTGGATAAGAGCTTTGAGATCCACATTATAACTACTATCTATAATTCCTGGAAACTCTGTGTCTGTGTGCCACTGAATCAATTAAGAAATATCTTAATCTCCGTTTGCATTACGGGCAATGCGCGGGGTCTGTAACTTGATGATTCGGGCCTGCTTCTCGGTTGGTTGTCGATGCCGAAACGAACTGCAACGGGTATAGAACAAGAACACTATTCCTACCACTTTAGCCTCCTCGGTCGGTTTCTTGAGGCACGGATATAGCCTCCTCGGTCGGTTTCTTGAGGCACGGATATAGCCTCCTCGGTCGGTTTCTTGAGGCACGGATATAGCCTCCTCAGTCAGTTGTCTGTGTCTTTATGTGAATACAGACAATACAAGACTTGATAACGTAGGAAACGGCCAACAAATGAAGGCTACATAATCATTTGCATTAATGTACCAGATCAATGGCAATTTGTTTAAAAGAAATTGCTTTTAGGATGTCCAGGAGGGTAGCCAGAAAGAAAATATGGCATTTTGTGTAGAATTGTTCTCAAAACTTTGTGGCAAACCAGAAAACTCAATGAAAAAGACAAAAAAGCCATCGTCACAACCTGTGTACTGCCAGAGGGCATGTTGTAGAGGCTAATTTATCACAGAGTAGAGGGGAAGTTTAAAGTTCAAAGCTCAGGGAGGTTGAGATTGATTGGGTAAAGTTTTCTCTGCATTGACAGGGTCTGGGTCAACAACTTGTACTATGATAAAGATTTGCCCGAGATCTGTTTAGGACCGTCGCTATGCTGAATTATCAGAGGAGCAGCTTCCTTCCTGTGAAAGCTTGAAGGACACCATTGCCAGGGCACTGCCCTTCTGGAATGATGAAATTGCCCCGAAGATCAAACGGGGGAAGAGGGTGCTCATAGCTGCCCATGGAAACAGCCTCAGGGGTATTGTTAAGCACCTGGAGGGTAAGTGCTTCCTCTCACAGCTAAGTAATCAGAAGTTGACTCATTCTGTCACACGTTGCATATTTTCACTTTGGCGGCAGCACTTCTCCTGCAGTAACTCCGTAACATGGTTCTGAATAGAGGAGGATAATAAAGGGGAACTCATGTCAATGTCTGTGCTGCCATCTACAGGTATGTCAGAGGAGGCCATTATGGAGCTTAATCTGCCCACAGGCATCCCCATTCTCTATGAGTTGGACAAGAACCTGAAACCTGTCAAACCCATGCAGTTCTTGGGAGATGAAGAGACCGTACGGAAAGCTATGGAAGCTGTTGCTGCCCAGGGGAAGGCAAAGTAGAAATGGATTAAAAAAAAGTCTGTGCCACAGGGAGTAGATAGACATTATACTTAACCACAGACGAGCTTACTATTCCATAATCTATACCGTGTTTGGGAACTTCAAATATATAAATTAGATTACACTGCCTTAAATAGCCATTGTTTTTTTGAATACGAGTACAGTAAAGCTTAATGCAATGTACATTAAAAGATCCTGTAAAGTAAATTCCATGTTTTGCTTCTAAGTACATTATATACGTCTGAAATGAGTTCTTGAAAGCATGTGCAAAGCGCTAAAACTTTGTCACACTGAAATGTGGAGTTAAACCGAAGAACAGTTTCTCTTCCGTTTTCAGATCAGGTTTTAATGGGCGGAGCCAAAAAATGCCCTATCTACGTCATTTCGCCCTATCTACGTCAGATCACTCAATGGCTCCTCCTGCTGTACTGTTATTGTAGCCTACATCAGCTAGCTAGCTAGCTTCAGGATGTCTCCCACCACCCGCAACTGCATCTTCCCTGGATGCAAGAATTCCAGCTGCGCTGCAACGCCATTTAAGTTCCCTATTGATAATGAAAGGAAAAATAGGTGGATAGATTTTGTGAAGAGCCACGCTCATGGAAAGCTTCGGATAAACTCCAACAGCCGCCTCTGCATTGACCATTTCACGGCGGACAGTTTTAACATGGACCAGAGACAGACGGCCTTTAACACTCTTTGGCGACGTTGCGGCAACGTATGTTTGGTCATCGAGTGACGTTGCGGCAACGTAACTGTGTTAGCTGGGTTGTTGCTTCATTCTTCCTTCTCAAATTATTTTTATTTCAGTCTCTCACGCACTATCGCTCATGGGAGGAGATGTGGTTCGAGTATTTAATAGTGATGGGTCATTCGCGAAAGATCCGTCTCTAAGAGCCGGTTCTTGAAGGTGAACGTTGGGAGCTGGCTCGCATATCTGAAGAGCCGACTATTTTTAATAGATTAATACAGCCTATAAAAACTAAATGATTATGAAATAATGAATATTAATTGTATTTAAAATAATTGACATTCAAAGAACAAAAAAATACTTGTAGGCTTAAAGGCGCACACGATCATCCTCACATTCTGTTCCTGTCAATCCTGCATGAGGGAGGGCCGAGCCAACTCACACACAGTCAGAGAGTAGTCAAAACTCGGAGGAGAGCCATGACAAATCAATGCATTTTTAAAGATATGTGGTTACGGTCGAGTATGATTTCATAATTTAATTGAAATTGTTTTCACACCTATCATAGTTAAATTCATAGTTAAAACATGTATTTTTTAAAGAGCCGTTCGGGAGCCAAAAGAGACGGCTCTTTTTAGTGAGCTGAGCCATACGAGCCGGCTCACGAAAGAGCCGGAATGCCCATCACTAGTATTTAGGAGTGGATGGTCTTAAAATGTCCGCTACACTCTGCCCTTTCGATTGACACCTTGTTTGACCCAATAGGAGCTTCCATGCCCCCTTGACAGCCCTCTAAAGCCAACTAGGTCTGTGCGTCCTGCCCCCACACTCGTTCTAAACAAATTTCTCGAACTGGCTTTGACGGGCTCTGAAATTAGCTCGTTAGCCTTGTAGCTGAGAGCTAGCTGAAAATGCTAATACCTCATATGTATGTCTCTGTGGAGCCAAAATAAAAGTCGATTGCGCAATATGGTTGACAGAATCAGTGTTCTTTGTGCGCCAATCCTGGGAATCAGATAAAGCACTCCAATGTGTTCATGCTTCAGTTTTTGTGTTTCAGTAATACTAATTAGGGATTTATCTATTGTATATGATAGTTCTAAGTACCACCTTTCATTAGAGATAACAATTATGAAAAATAATACCTTTTTATCCTAAGTATTTGACCTTGGTTACAAAGGGTCATTTTGACGTCTCCAAAAGGCCCTTTTAGAAAACGCCTGGATGTACTCTTATAAAAACATGTATCAAATATGAATATATTGTGGTATTATGTTTGACTTTTGATTTGAATTGGGTAAGGCTTCAACCTGTGGTCCAATTTTGTCTTCCAGCTAATACCTACCACCTCTAGGCCTCTTCAGGCCTCTGTTTTCAAAACAAAATCTAGGCGGAAATAGAAACTTTCACTTTCCTTGTGTTCAAGCTTCTATTACTCAACACTAGTAGGACTGCATGTACTCCAAATGGTTCAAGAACAGCTTTCAATTTACTTTGGGTATGCTGTTTAGGCGTTTTCAGGCAAATTGAAAAGGATTCCAGAAAAGTTAATTGTATTTTAAACTCTAGACATTTTAAAGTAATTACAAAATGCCATCTTTAGAGCCTCCTGTTTTTCCCGAATGTGATGTTATTTCCTGTTCAAACAAGGTGTGGGACATAAATAAATACATTTGCATTTAAATTGAAGGACATTTTATTTTTTGAGTTAGTAACTTTTTGGTTCAAAACCATGTTAATTGCAGCTCTACATGACCTCCAATTGAAATGAATCAAAACAGAGATGATTTACTGGAATATAATCTTGCTGTACATAAAACAAGATTGATTTGATATTGTTTCAATGTTGATTCAATGTTAAATAAGCAATTGAATTTAAGTTGAAAAAATACAGATTTTATGTCTATCTTGATATATTTTTCATAATTGAAATAACATTTTCAGGGTGTAAACTTGATGTTAAATGTTACATTTCAATGATAGTTTGGTTGATACATTAACATTGATTCAATGTTGAGTGATTCATTGGTTCATTGTTGGTCTACTATCTGGGTAGGCTAATACACTTTTGTTCCAAGTGTGAATTTGATGTTCTTGCATTCAGATTGCAATTAATCAAAACACTAGAGAGTAGGTTAAAAGGAACAATTAAAAAGTTCACTGAAACTTAAATATGCTTAAGACCCAAATAAAGCATTCAAATCAACCAATCTCATAAAGCACTAGAGCTACGTTCATATATGTTGTATACGTACTAAGTTCACTCAAGTATTACTAGCTACTTGTTTTATATTTGTTTGTATTTGTACTTACTATTTTGATTGTTATGCACCAACCTACCAAAGCAGATTCTGAGGAGGAGGTTGAGGATCAATCGAGTCGACTCTTTATAGTAGCAAGATTCGACTCCAAGTGACATTTCGTTTTAAACTTTGGTATCCATGGCGGGTAACATGGCGATAGAGGTGGCGGGAGAGTGAAATTAGCTACGGTCCACAGTTGGGAGGATCTGGCAAGTTCGGCAAAACAATTGCGTATAGGCTGCGTTATCAATGGAGAAAGCAATTAACGTTGGTTTAGGCAGGTAAATTGAACACATTGCCAAACTTAGGCTAACACCGCTGACTAGCTAACGCTTGTTTAAACTAGGTTCATAATCCTAGCTAGCCACTATTGTACCCTACCGCGTGTGTTTTTCTTCAAATTGGCTAGCTAGTAGTAGTAGCCCATCGTACTGCTGTTACGTGAAAAATATACCTCTGTGTGTGTTCTTGCTACTGTACTTGAGGTTAAAATGCTCATGTATACTAAACTACTGTACTTAGCTAACGCTGTCTTCGTTAGCTGACAATTTCCTGATTTGAAACTAGCTAGCTAACTGCTAGCTCTATGCGTTGCGAAGTTGGGTTCGAACATGGCTCCGCTAGCTTTACTAGCTAGAGAGCTAGGCTAGATTTCATGTTGACAAACAACATGCATCCATTGCTATCTAGCAAGTACTAACGTTGTAGTGACAGGGTGCGCGCTGACAAGAACCGATGGCTGTATGTTAGTCAAGACCGGTATTACTGTACTCTTAAGTCTTAGCTAAGGCAATTAGTTTACAAACGTGTTACAAAGGTAGAGCTAGCTATACATCTAGTTAGTTATGCGTGTTTTGATGTTGTTTGGCTGTTGTTCTGTTTTATACATTTAGACAGCAGCAGGGCCACTGCTATCACTTCAACTAGCTACCTAGCCTAGAGTGGCTATCCGTAAACCAGATAATCTAGCTCTAGTATGTGTTAGTACGACTGGCTAGCATGCCAAAAGAACACACTGATTGGTTAACAGCATAATTCTGCTAACTCGACCTGCCACTTCTCAGTTTGTGATTGGTTGTGAATAGAGCATTTTAAGGATGTCGTTGTATGGATAGTTAGATACAGTAGCTAGTCAAGATTGGGATTTTCACAGTTTTCTCTACCACAAGCATTTTATTATAACCATTTTGGTGGGATATGTGAGACAAACGTCTATGTTGTTTTTTTTGCAGAACAATTCCAGACTACTTCTGTCCTAAAAGCAAAGGTGGGTGGAAATACAAAGATTGTGTTGACACTTTGACACTGTTTTGAAATAGTTAAGATGTGGTTTAGAACTCAGATTCTATGAGTCACACGTTCTTATGCATATTTTTTTAAATTTTAATGAGTTTACAATGGTTCCTTATAACAATATTTTTTAACACAACAGAAACTGTTGTCACTGTTTATGTATTAGTAGTTATCTGACTGGTTTCATAGGGTGGGGTAATATAAATATGATTTTATTTCTGCATATATGTGTTATACATTTGTGTTAGCCTCAACTCAATCTGGTCTTTATCCTGTAAATATAGAATGATGAGTAACCTTAGGCTTAGGGAGTACTTCACAAATGCTGGTGAGACATTTTATTTTACAATTTGGCTTGAGGCATGACATCCTTCATCTGCAATTCCCTCTCCTGCCTGAAAACCCTTTTTGCAAACTCTTAAGAATGGCATGCTGTTGCTGTATAGTATCGGGCTACTAAATCCCAAAACAAATGTGTGCTATGGCAAGTGAATGGGCTTGCTAATGCATTAATGTATGGTGATGGGTAAAAGCTGACTCAGCTACATGCTAAGTTGCGTTGATTGTGTCTGTTTAATGTATAGTATGTCAACTTCAAGGGTTTAGGAATCTGTCTGTTGTGCTGACAATGTGAAAATTGTGCTGACATTTTTTGTTTCAGTGAAGGACCTCATCCCTCTGGGATCCCATCGCCATCAAGGCCCAGTCTCCAAACCAGTCACACATCAGGAAATTTGCATGAAGCCAATTCAGCCCCCTAACCACCGACCCTCTTATCCTCCACTCAGGCAGGCATTAACCCTCAAAAGGTCTGACATGGACCACAGAGGCAAACACTCCTCAACTTGCCATCCTAATTCCCCAGGGGTCCCACGTGGCACCCCAGGCAGTTTGACCAATTCACACTCCCAGGTTAGGAAGGTTCAGTCAGCTCCCATCAGCCTTAATCAATCCAAAGACATAAGGTGTAGCCTTGGGCCAGGTAAAGTCAACCCTCTCTCACCCCCCTCCAATAAGAGTGAAACACCCCCTCTGTGCAAACCCAGTACACCCAGATCAACCTCAGAGGAGGATTCGCACAAGGTATGGTTGTGAATTCCATTCTACACACCTAGAAAAGAGGAACATGTTCACTCGACTAATTGCAATTAATGAGTGGAAGTTTCTTGATGTCTGTTTGTGTGTCCATTAGGGTGGACCCAGGGGTGGATGTTCAAGACCTGCTAGCCAACCCCGCAAGCTTGTAGTCCCCACATCCCACACCTTCATTTCTGGTCAAGAATGCCATTCTCTCCCCTCTTCTCATTCGGACCACTGGAGTCCTGGGTCCAGCCTTTCTAGGCAGCACAGTTCCCAGTCCCCAGGAGATGGAATGAACAAACTTGACAATGGTTGTTCTGTCTCACCCAACATGCAAGTTTTCCATGTCAACTGCCTCCCAAAACCTAAAGTGAGTACTTTTGATGTTGCTTCTCAAGGCTGCTTAGGTAGTTGATAAACATTTGTAGAAGCAGACAATGCCGTTGAGGGTTGTTTTTCCCCTTAGAACAGTGAGTTCTCACTTCACTAGTTTGTTTGCTGTTAGTGAGTCTCAGTAATCCTGTTAGGGTTAGGGTTAGGGTTGTATGTGACTGTTCTCAATTTCTGGCTGTCATGTATTGTGCTTCAGGCTTCATTTCCCACACATAAGATGCTTTTTTAGGAGTCCCTGTTCTATTATTTTCTCAGGAGCATATATCCCTAGAGCAAAAAAGGACTCCTTCAACAGAGAGGTCTACTGCAGGTATACTTTTACATGTCTTTCATTCTTGTAAAATTCAAAATAAAGTTCTTGCACAAGTTGTTTTCTCATCAAAGGCAAGTTAGGCATGTTTTGCAAACCTAAACGTCCAAAATGTTTTCAGACCAAAATATCCCACCCCTCCCTTCAAAGCCACTTCCCCAAAACACATGAACGCTGCTGGGAGGCAGACAGACAAGTAGCCCATCCAATCATTACATTCAGTCCGAATGTCCAATCATTAGTGTCAGTCCGACCTTATTGATTGGTCATGTTTATTACTGCCCTTCTACTTCCACAGATATCGAATTGATTAAATGTTACTGTCAAACCTTTAAATTGATTGGTTGCTATCAGGATGTGAAGGAATCAGGTTTTATTTCAGGAAAAATGACAAAGTGCTTCTCAACAACATTGCCTACCCTGCCTTTGAGAAGGAAAATGTATATTAAGGAATCTTAGTGACGTAAGAGAGGTTTGTGATCATTTGTATTGTAGACTTTGGTTACACTTCTCTTAAGTTTGTTTGTATTTCTTTGTTTTTGTATTCCTCACAGTTGAGTTGACATATAGGCTTGTCTATTCACTAGGGGTGGGAATCTTTTGGTACCTCAAGATTCGATTAAAAATCAATTCACGATTTCTCAGAGAATAAAAAATAAAATAAATAATAAAAAATAAAATTAAAATAAAATAAAAAATCGATTCACATAGATTTGTGCATCAATCTGAATTGCTAGCAGACTGAATCGTGATTCAAATGTGAATCGATTTTCCCCCCACCCCTACTATTCACCTTTATCTTGACTAGAACTATAATGTGAAACGAAACATCAATGAATATGACAATGTTGACAATATACTCTTGTACTCCACTACTGCACTAGGGGGCAGCCGATCCCTGTCTCGAAAGAGAAACAGAAACTCTGAGTCAGAGGACAGAGATTGTATTGGGGACCAAGCCAAGAGGAGCTGTCCCCCAGACACAAGACCACAACCAATGGCTGGGATGGAGCCTAGACCCAGTACTGCTTCCAGCCAACCACTCAGATCTCAATTCTCCATAGGCACAAAGCAAGTGTACATGAAGCCCAGTCTAAGTCCTACACTGAAACTGCAAGAGTGGCTTTCTCCAGTGAAGGATGGAATACATTATGGACAAGGGATGGAGGAGAAAGGGAAATCTCCAGCCTCCACTAAGCCTGTTAAACATTTCCTCCAAGGCCAGACTCGGGCACCTTCTCAGGGATTTAGAGACCGTAGTGGTAATCTTCAGTCTGGTAACACTCAAGGTGGATCCCTAACCTTGTCTCTCAGAATGCCGAATAAGGACGTGAGCAAAACAGAGATCAGAGAAGGGAGTAGTGGTAAACCTGTAGGCAGCATAGACCATAGAGCTTCCAAACTCACCACAAGTTTAAGTTTAGGTTCCCCACGATCTCGTGGAACAGAACAGAATAAAGCTGCTCGCCTTCGAAGAACTTTGATTCAGCAGGATGAACTCTTCACCCCTGACCCTGTGATCTTGGTGTCAAACCCTTCACCAAAATCAAAAAAGTATTGTTCTGAGAGAAGTGACGGTTTATCTCGCTCTGTGTCTAGTTCAGCTGCTCTTCCCAACTCAGTTGAGGCAGGATCCCCTTCTCAAATGAGGCAGATCCTTAAAGCATCCTCTTCTCTGGTGGCCCCAGACCCCAAAACCTTACACTCCTCGTTGGTCAAACAAGGGCCATGTAAAAACGGATTTGTCAAACTGGAGAGGATCCCGCTATCTAAAATCAACTCTCTTGTCACATCAGGGAAGTCTTTAGATGCGTCTTGTATGATTAAAGACAATTCTAAACTCACAAATAGTCCTACTTTTCCTCAAGTTAGACAGTGTGAAGATGAATCAGTTCAAACGGAGACAGAAACCAAATCAACAGTCAGTCCCAAAAGAAACAGGCCGTGCAGGGACATGGAGACAACTAAAGGCAATCCCAGCCTCCACCCATCTCCTTTGGCACCCCTGGCCAGACTAGGGGGAGGAGAGGGACAGCAAATGGGCAGGGAGGAAGACCATCTGGATGTGGAGCTAGGCCTGAGCCTGGAGCTGGATATGGACCTGTCCCAGAGCAGCAGCAGCAGCAGCAGTGAAGAGGATCATCTGCTGTCCCTGCAGGAGATTCTGGATGGCAGCATTAAGCCTACAGACACACCAGAGAAGGGAACCCTCCCTGAACCTGGCACACCTGTGTTATCCAGATGCCAATCCAAACTTGTGAGTTGCAAACCAATGGGGCGTTATGTAGTAGATTATTTCACCGACTGGGCATTCTCAATTCTTTTTTTGAAGTTGTATTGAAATTCAGGTCTTTTCAATAATGACTGTCAGAAAATGGCATTGTGGCAACTACTTGAGTTTCTCTGTTTTTTTGTTCGTTTTTACTCCAGCTCCAGCTACCTGTAACATCCAAAGGGAAGCCTGTCAATTACAAGAACACACTGGAGCAGATGCTGAAGGAAAAAGAGAGCAATCAGAGGTAAAGCTCTGACTAACGTTTTGTCTTCACCAAAGCAGTGTTTCCTTTAGGATTTGTTTTTTAGAAGTGGGGGCAGGTCTGTCCGAACAAGAACCCTCCCCCAAGCCCCCAGCCGAGACGAAGTTCACTATATTTCAGAGCAGGTTAATGTAATAGTCTACTGTCTAAAGGCTAATGTAATATTACACATATTTTTGTCCTATTTCCCCCTAAAGCAATAAGGTTAGGCTACTTAAAGACACCCCTTCCACTCATACAGTATGTTCTAAAAGGCATAAATGCTGCCAATTAATAATTGACATAACAACATATTGTAAATGGTCAGTAGCCTATAGCCCAGGGGTGGACCACCCTGGTCCTCGAGAGCTGCTGTCCTGCAGTATAGTGGCTCTCGAGGACCAGGGTTGTCCATCCCTGCTATAGCCTATGGATTAATGCTGGGTACACACCACAAGATAATCGGGCTGATTTTGGGCCGATTTCCCCCTTCCGACAATCCTAGGTAATGTCCCGATTATCTACAGATTATTTTATCAGATTTTCCCTTGGTGTGAGGTGTGTTAAGAGTGACAGAATTTCCTCGGAAGACCGTCGGAGCCGCCCCGATCGTGAATCGTAAATATTGATCAGAAATCCTGATGTGTGGGGGGAACCCCGAGGACAAACACCACACACTATAGGAGCAAAACGGTTCATGTTTGTGGTCTCTCACATTTTGAAAATCTTAAAAGATTTAAAAACTCTTTTAGTGTGTACACAGCATATGGTAGGCCACCAACGCACGTGTACACTGTCTGCTTAATTTGATCTTGACATATAGGCTAAGCATTGTGTAGCAAATGATAACAATAAACCCACTATTAATTACATTATCTTAATGCAGTGTAACTACTTCAGGCGTTCAGCAATCACTATCGAATCAACAGCCAAGTGCAATTTACCTAGCAGGTGAAGAATACAAACAACGAAAATCACCAGTTAACTTAATTGTAATTTTCAAGAACTATAGACGAATATAAAGGCAGGCTTAAATGAACTGACATCATAAGTTATACGACTTACAGTTCTCAAGGACGCACAGTGGCGCGCGTGCCCTCTCGTGCCCGCACTCTAACAATCACTGCTGATAGACGGCCTTTTGTACAGCCCTATTTCTAATACCGTGGCAGAAATTTTGCCGTGGCGGGCAATCAACATAGAGGAAAGATCAGCTTAAGAAGCAGGTTCTTTAATCATGCATGTCTCCCCCTCCCCACTGTACGCCTCCCCATCTCCAGGTTCAAGGAGATTGAGATGAAGTTGCTTCTCTCCTGTAAGGAGGATCTGCTGCGATTCAAAGAGGAGGAGGAGGAGAGCAAAGAGAACATGGAGGAAGCCATCTCAAAGGAACACAAGTAGGCACTTCAACACAGACACACACACAAACTTCTGGACTCTTGCTTGGGATCTGCATCTCAGTGTTTTGTGTGCGTTTCTTGTTGTCCGTCAGAGAGTTCCTGCTGCGTTTCTCAGTTGTGTCCAGCGCCATCAGGGACCTGCACCCAGGAGAAGAGATTTTCTGCTTGGCCAACTTTGGCCGTCTGTTCAACCAGCACACCCTGCACTTCAGGCAATGCAATGTCACTCCGCAAGGAACGGCACAGAAAACCCTACTTTGGTAAGGGGTGGGTGAATGGCTGGCTGTGGGTTTTGTTAATGTTAGACAATCTACTCCATTTAGTTCTGTCTCTCAGGTCCAGTCCAGATCAGTTCAGGTTGCTGCTCGGTGCTGGACTGTTACAGGCAGCCTACCGGTCCTCCCCCTGTCCACCCCAGGTGGCTCGTAGGCTGTTCCAGGTAACCTAGTAACCACAGCTACTGGCTATGTGGACTTCACATTCAACCACATGGGGACTATTTAGGACAGGAGTCTTTTTTTTATTGAATTGTGTGTATTTACTGGTCTGTGGTCCCTGTCAGTTGATGTCTGTCCACAGTGAGAGGAGGATCTCCAACCAAATACTTCAGGCACTCAGAGACATTGCCTGCTCCTCTGCAGAACACACAGGTGTGTTTCTTTGACAGTCTTCCTGTTCCTTTTTTCTTGTTATGGTTAAAGCTATTCTATAAATATTGTGTATATTTTATTTATTTCTGTACAGAGGTGAATAAGAGTTCTCAGTTTGAGGTGTGGGTGCCCAGCATTAGCGACGTGGCTCTGGTCTTCATGAACATGGGGGTTTCCTTCATCACACTCTTCCCTCTGGAAAGTCTACAGCCACCCTTTACCGAGGGAGACCTACTGTAAGTCCAAGGATTTGCATTGATTTGTACATGTAGCAAAATAAGATGACTGTATTTCCTGCTGAGAATTGGCTTTCGTGTGTGTTACATGTTTGTATGTGCTTGTAGAGAGGGCATCCATATCAGCACTGAAAGCTTATCCTGTAAGAAAGAACTGAGCACTTTTCCAGAACACAACGTTGAGAATGTCATCAAGGTAAAACATCATCTCTGGTAATGGGGATTAGGGTTCAAGGAATATGCAATGTACTGGAGATTCATTTCTGCTTTCATTTGTATTATTCTGGTCTGTTTCGTGTGTGTATTTTACGTTGTGTAAATCCATATTTACATGTTTGTATTCTCAATCCTCCTCAGTATTTGTCTGATGTGACAGCCCTGTGTCCGCGGGCCTACTGTGACACAGAGCTGTTGCTGTTGATGACCATGGTGAGCAGAATAGGTCTGGAGATACAGCTCACCCTCCTGCCCACCATGGACCTGAGCTCCCTGGAGCACAACCTGGTCAACAACATGAGGGACTGGGACGACATGGTCAGTTTCTCTTTAGTACAGCAAACCTCAGTTATGTAATTTAAGAATGATGGAAAGGTTCTAGTTTAGCGGAGCCTCTCAACAACCAATGTTAACAGTTAGGACAACTCACCATGCGTTATGGTGAGTAATGACTGATGTTTGTGGTTTAGCTTCCTAGGATCTGCTTGGCCCTTTCAAACCTGACGGAGGATCATCACAATCTGCGCTGGCTCGTTCAGATGCTACCTGACAACACACGTGGAACGTAAGCCTGGCTCTGTCCTCCACGTCCATCTCTTTGTTTACTCTCCTTATCCTGAGATGTGGGAAGTTGTCTTTCTGAACAATTAAGTGAAATCCACATGACCAGTTGGCCTAATGATTGTACAGCACAAAAGAAAATATCTACTTTCCTGCAGGCAACTCCGGAGACATGTTAGTGTGGCAATGATCTCCAAGTTGTTAAACCACACGTGCACTTACAAGCCTTCCAAGACAGAGTTCCAGGTAATGAACCAGGCAATGGTTAAATCATTACTTTTAAATATTTAGTTTACATATATTTTTTATGAATGTCAATTGCTAACCTGCAGTGTGTGTTGTGTCCCAGCTGTCCGATCTACAGCAGTACCTGCCTCTTATGCGTCCTTCGGCCCTACTCAAAGGCATGCAGCTTGCCAGGAGCCACAGACAAAGGGAGCAGGAGGAGGACTATGATGACTCGGGAAGCCTTGATCAGCAGGTTAAAAAGAACTACTGCCGTTCAGACTAGGGTCCTTAATGCTACCAAATTTGTCTTCTGTTTTCGGATTGTGAGAGTGAGCTAGACATGGTTCATTGTGTTGATTGTTACTTGGTTACAGGCCTACTACCTGTGCTACAGCCTTCTGGCGTTGGCTAATGAAGCCTCCAACTTTGAGTTCTTTCCACCAGAACAGAAGGTATTTTGAACCAGTCTTTGGTGTACAGAAAGTAATTTTCAGTTATGCAACTGGTTGCCATTAAACTGTCATTTTTCATTCTGCTCCCTCCTAACCATCAGAACCATTTGAAGTACCTATGTGCTCAACTAGAGAAGCATATAAAGTGTGACATCAGAGAAAGTGAGAAGTGTCTTTACCGGAGCAAGGTAGATGGACAGTATTTTTTTACTGCATTCATTCATGACTTCAAGCTATCGGCACCTATAATTTGTAACTACTCAATTGTCTTCAATAATTTACACGTCTCTGTGTGTCTGTGTCTGTCCTAGGTGAAGGACTTTGTTGCTCGGATCTACACAAAATGGCAGGTGCTGCTCCAGAGAACCAGACCTCTCCAGGTACTGTACCATCTCCCTGACCTCCAGTCTTTTCTTCTCATCTCAGCACACAGTCATGCTTGGTGGTGATTTTCTGCTCTTTATGTCCCTACAGGGTAAATTGTATGACTATTGGCAGCCTCTACCAGAGGACATGCTGGTCTGCAGCCAGGAGAGCCTCAGTGCCCAGAGAGAAGGAGACATTTATAGAGAAAGAGAGGCAAAGGTGGAGGAAGCGGTTACCGGTGGGAAAGAGGAGGTGGAAAGCGAGGAATACAACATTCAAGAAGGGAGGGAAGAGAATGACTCAAGCATTGAGGAGGAAGATGAGAAGAAGACTGATAGTCCTGCAAATGAATCCAACATAGACAAAGAGGAGATGGAGGAAGGGCACAGGAAAGAGAGAAAAGACTCTTTGATAGCTGAAGAAGAGCTCCAAAATGTAAGAAAACATGATGTCTTGCCTAAGAAGGACGAGTCCTTAAAGGACAATGAAGAGGATGATCCATCCCCAACCAGTGAAGAGTCAGAGGAGAGGATGGAGCTCCAGGAAGACTTGGTTGAGGGGAGGGAACCAAAAAAGGACATAGAAGTAGAGGAGGTTGAAGAAGAGACACAAGAAAAAGGTAAACAGTGGCTAAGTGAGACAATTATAACTTAGGATTTTCCTATCAACTTGTGTATTCCACTATCTCAGGGAAATTTTAGATTTTCAGGGTCTTGTTTGCAATAAATAGTTTTGGCTGTACTGTAAAAAACGTTTTCTATATTTTTAGCATCTCTATTTGCACTGTATTTTCCCCTGTGTGTTGTGTTTGTCCTTCTATTTTTCTCGAGTTCCCAAAGGAGAAAGTAAATAATAGTTTGGGTCCTTGACCTCCTGTTTTAATGTGTTAAGTAAGTACTGTGTTAATGCAGAAGAATTCTTGAAAATATGTTAATGTGAAATTGATTTAAAAATTAGAAGTTCTGTTTATTATTTGAACCCTAGATGTGCACCTCTTGGGAATGTTTAATTCATGTTTTATCAGCATGTTTGTTTACGCAATTCCAAATGGGATATCTGATAATGGTCAAAGAGTATTTACAAAGTGATACTGCTTTACCTCCATGCTTGTTCAACAGGAAAGCTGAACAAAACTGACGATTCCTGTAGCTTTTAGTTATGGATGTGTACAGTTTCAAATAATGTGTCATTGTTAGGGCCCTACTTCAATCAATAAATGGCATTTGGCCTTGACCTTTTTGGGGGGATGCAGACGTACCAAATTTCCAGCTCTGCTAGATGTGAAACATTAAACTGTTGTGCCTGGAAACCACCATATATAGTCCTGTCATAATACACCTGACTAGCTTAATGTCTTTTTTGCACTTGATTAAATTAAATTTCAGAGATGACTTTCACACTACTTTCATCTCAGAGATCCCTCAATTAATGTGGTGTCTTGGTACATTTTAGGTTTGGTATTTTTCACTGCAAGCAGATGTCAAGACATCTGCTTGCAGTGCCTATGAAAAGGATTCTACCCCCACTGACTTTTTCATGTTTTCAAATCAACTTGTTCACAAGCTGTGAAAGTAAACTTTTTGTATTCATATTTTAACAATTAGATATTCTATTAAATGCACACTAGCTGCAATGGGACTTCATAGTATGATCAGAAGGATTTAGTTTTGAGTTTTGAGAATAAACAAGTTAACTTCTCTGGTGATTGCTGTTTTAGTGTTTCTTCCCATTGATCAGTATAAACTAATTTATCCAATGAGCTCTTAATCCTTGAAGATCTGAAGGAGAATATTAAGTTATTTGTCTCAGTTGCCTTCTGTGCTGTCCTATTTGAATGCTTGTTGCCTGCTAGGTCTTGGAATACAAATGTATGAATTCTCACCGACGTCATTGAGGCACAGGTCCTTTCCGGTCTATCACAGGTTGACACAAGTATGAGGGCTTCTAGCCCCAAGACCGGGTGAGGCACTGCTTTTTTGGCATGCAGCAAATGCCTTTATGTGGTGGTTCGCTCACTTAATTTTGTCCAAACATGGAACAGCACCTAAAACAACGTTTCACGCAGAACTTCACGTCCTTGGGTCCTGAACAATATACCGGCCGATTTTCCACTTATACATTGCCCAGTTCTCGAGTTAATTGAGCCACACATAGACAAACACACAGACAGACACAATTATAGTTAGCTAGTGCATAGTGCCCGTGATGCAGTCATAGATTAAGATGTCAGTGAAACACATAAATAGAGATTAGTCGAACTATAGAAAATGCATAATGCCCATGATAAAATGGGTGGCACAAACACAGATTCCTGGAATTATAGATGGGGCACATTGCCTGCGATTATGTCAGTGACACAGATTTCTGGAAATATAAGGTGCGTTCGACATGGACTGACTTCATGCAGCGCTGCAGCCGGCTGCAGGCGGCTGACTTGAAACAGTGAATTCTGGTTAGACTTTTTATCCGACTTGAGACGGCGCCGAGGTTAGGTCACTGACGTAGCCATCAAAGTACCGTGAGATCGATTCGAGAACTGCAGGCTGTGTAGCCCATAGACATGTATACATGTATATATAGGTGCATTCGACATGGACTGCGGCTGCATGAAACGACCGGCGAGAGTAGCCGCTTGCAGTCGGGGAGGAGTTGAAAACGGCTCTGTAAAGTCGGACATTCCAGCTTCTCGTGTTTGCTGCGTTGACGTCAGTCATGGCCGATGAAGCGCTGTTTGCTTACTTTACTTTATTTATAATTAAACTTAGTCTTTCCGTTAGTGAAGAGGCGCCGTCTCAAGTCGGACAAAAAGTCTAACCAGAATTCACTTTTCACGTTTCAAGTCAGCCGGCTGCAGCGCTGCATGAAGTCAGGTAATGTCGAACGCACCTTATGTCTATGGTGTAGCCGAGCGCATTTTCTCAAGAGCAACTGCACGGGTTCTAATGACATTATTCTGACACCTTCAGTTTCGCCAACGCTCAAATCCGGACCAAACAGTTTAATTGAATTAAAAATGTGTTGAAGAAAGGGTTTTAGTCCGCCTCTTCACTAACGGAAAGACTACGTTTATAAATAAAGTAAAGTAAGCAAACAGCGCTTGATCGGCCATGACTGACGTCAACGCAGCAACAGTTTGTGTCCGACTTCACAGAGCCGTTTTCAACTCCTCCCCGACTGCAAGCGGCTACTCTCGCCGGTCGTTTCATGCAGCCGTAGTCCATGTCGAACTCACCTATTGTCACGTGCCAGTGGAGGCACTGGCATGCATAGATATATATAAAGATTTATATATATCCGCTGGGTTGTACCACTAGCTACTGTCACGTACCACTCGCTCCACTGGCACGTACCACTCGCTACAGTACAGTACAGCTTCGGTTCTAACCGCTAATGTCCAAACCTTTGAATGCTTTTGTTAATCGCATTAGTTCATTAACGAAACTTAATTCACTGAAATTATCATACATACAAGGTTTAGATGGGGCAAGTAGTGTCTAAGTATGTGTTTTTAATATCTATATAAAACAGAGAATGCGTGTCGCAATCTTTTTAGAACAAGGAAATGATACGGATTATTCTATGATGGTCTATGACAAAATATTTAAATTTCTTTTGCAATAGATCATCTTTCTGTCAGATTTGTGTATAGCCTACTTGATGATTGATAGAAATACGTTTTATATTTGTTACTGTACATTGCTGCTTTGCACCGCGTATCATGTGACTATCATCAGCTGATTGCCTGCAGACAAAACATGGCCGACCTGTCAGAAAACCAATGAGGAAAACGCTCTATTTAGCATAATCGATTTCACTTTCTAACATTTTTCGTTGCATATCCACCATAACTGTGAATACCTTATCTATTCAAGGTAAGTGTAACATCGCTGGGTGAGAAAGAAAGCTAGGTTTTGTTACTTAGAAACCTTGTTAGCTAGCTAGCTAACAGCTAGCAACGAACTATTCGATTTTAATTACAGACACGAACTTCCGTTGTTATGTCTGTTTGGGTGAACTAAGTAATCATGTAAAGAATCAGTTATCCGGTTGAGGGTGTGAAAATTAACTATTGTATTTGGCAATATTATGATCAATATAGAGTTCAGGTAGACTAGCTACCTAAAGCTTGCCAGCTATTGTTGTTGACATCTTGCCAGGGCTATAGCTTAACTAAAATGAATTGTTCAACGAAATAGCAAATTTGCTTGACAAGATAGGGACAGATAGCAACAGGTTGTTTAATTTCAGATGAGCGGGTTGCCCGACAGCAGTGCGTATGGCCCGAGTCAGAGCAACCCCATTGGGAAAGATGTGCAGATATGGGAGAGACCCTGGACACTTGACGAGATTCGACAAACAGGCGCAAATTGGTCACTTGCCGCCGATTCGGGGGTAAGTCACATATAAGATGTAGCAACTTGCGTATTTGCAATAGCCTAATCTTCATCTCGACCAAGGCAACACCACATTGTCACTAAGTGCATTGGTTACCTGTTTAGAAAATCAATGTGGTTTATTGGAAAGACATGGCCATGTCGCATTATTACAATGGATTTTAACTGTAGTTCCCCTTTACAGCTCTTCCTGTTCCTCCAAGAATTCTCTCAGAGAATGCTTTCAAAGACTCATGAAATAGAGAAACAGCTGGATGGACTTATCAGGGATACCAAGGCTACAGACTGCTGTCTGCACACTGTCTTCAACGATTTCCTTATGCTCTCCAATACACAGTTTATAGAGAATGTAGGTGATTTTGCACTGACATTTTCTGAAATACATCGTAACACAGAAGATAACCTGAGTTGTGTTTTTCTACAGAGGGTGTATGATGAAGAGGTGGAGGAGTCAGTCCCTAAGCCAGAGGTCCCAGAGAAGCAGCCTGAGCAGGTAAACATCCTTCTCAGTCCTTCCTTTTTCAATCTATTCATACAAAGCACAGCCTTCATGGCAGATTTTTGTTTTACTCAGGAAAAGACCCGTGAGCAGAAAGAGGCAGAGCTGATTCCTAAGATGCAGGAAGCAGTGAACTATGGGCTTAAGGTTCTGGATTCAGCCTTCGAGCAGCTTGACATCAAGGCCGGAAATTCAGACTCTGAGGACGAGGAGGCTACAGACAGAGTGGAACCTATACTGGAGCCAAAGGTGGGCCCTGGTGTAGAACCTTGAAGCTATCCCAGTAATGACAAAATACATCTTAAAAGGAGTGCTTGATTTCTGTCAGTCCAATTTTTTGTATCTCTACTGCCTCCTCATTTTTGCTGTTCTGAATACTTTTTCTTACTTCAAACATACAGTGTAAGGTATTTTCACTTGAATTGTGTAGCATTTGGAAGTTGGGGCTGAGTCTTGTAAGTTTGCATACAGGTCTCAACATAGGGTTTGAACAAGTATTGAGCTATGCAGTTCTGCCTCTCTCTTCTTTACTTTGTCTTCTTCAGGACCTGTATGTGGACAGGCCCTTGCCCTATCTGATAGGCTCTCAGCCCTTCATGGAGCAAGAGGATGTTGGACTTGGTGACCTCTCCAGTGAAGGTAAAGTGTACCATTATTGTTGTTTCAATCAGTTGTGTTAGCTTTCTTTTGTGTTTTTTGTGTCGAGTTTTCGATTTGTAAAAAAATAAAAAATTCTACCACCAGAAATGTCAATAGACAGTGATCGAGACAGTGTAATGGAAAGCGAGGATGGCAAAGAAGCCGATGTAAGTTTTGGTCATGGTGAAAGTATATTTTAGTAAACATGACTGTATAGGGGTGTATTATAAGAGTAATCCACATAACGTTTATTGCAACAGCAATCAGATGAGGACTTTGATCAGGAGGATGGGGATCAGGGCAGCATTAAGAAGGTGAGGTTATTTGTTCAAACCTTTGGTCAAAGATCTGTGGTTTGTGACTCTCTCAAACCCAACCTACACCCAAAACACATTTTGATGTTTTGCCACAGAAAGCATCAATGATGAGCTTTGATGATGAGGAAGAAGAGGATGAGGATGGTGATTCTGACATATTTGGAGACTCAGAAAAAGATGATAACGATGACGTAGAAAGAAAGGTTTGTTTGTGATGGCTTTTTGCCAAGTGCAACAATCACACACTGTATTTTAAGCATTTCATTGGACAGGTTTCTCTTTTAACCCAGAATAAAGTATTTGTATGGATTTACTAGTATATTCATTGCATTCAGAAGACAGGCTCATCGTCTTTCGCTGATGAGCTTGCTGCCCGAATCAAAGGGGAACCAGCCAGCAAGCCTGAAGAAGATCCTACAAGTAAGTCCACTCATCAGTATTGGCTATTATTTAGCTCTTTTATTCTCAGTTTGCGTTTGTTATGATGAGATTCTGTGCTACAGTTTAGACCATAGCACGTCCCATCAATGCATGCACATGAATGTATTCTTTCTTCCATGTCATGGTTCTGAAGCTTTGTCATCTGCATCTATGAAGAAGAGTAAAGGGAAGACTGAGCCAAAACCAGCCAAAGTACCGGGTAGGACTAGAACCATCCCATTCACACAAATACTTCACATACCTACCCATGACATTTTTCTTTTTTAATAATTTCCCATTTATTTTTATTGGAAAAGAACATAATAACTCATCGTTTCTCAGATTTTATTATGAATAATCTAGAGATGGGTGAGAAATTCCCTTTGTAACTGTGTTTGCAGATTTTCAACACCTCATCCGTTTGTCTGCCTTTTTTACAGCAGTTGACAATGACAGTAACCAGCTGTTCGAGCCGCCCAAGATGGAGGACGAGGACTTTTCTCCGTTTGGAGGGAAAAGTGGCCTTTTCAGTGGGGGGAAGGGGCTGTTTGATGATGATGATGATGAAGAGGTAGGTTGATCTTTTCATACATCTCTCAAATAACACCTATTACATCTGAAAACAACCGTTAGGAACTTAGTAAGTGTTTACATTGTTACATGTTTTGTTTGGACAGGGTGATCTGTTCTCTGATGCACCAAAACATCTTGTAGCTGAAGAGAAGACAAAGAGCACTGGCCAGACCTCAGGTAACAACCAGCATCGATCACGTTTAAGTCAAGTGGAAAGTAAGGTGCTAGTTGCATGTATTTGGGTTGAACTTAAAATAAAAACGTTTTTTTTAAATGTTTGTTGGCCAGAACCTCCCACGCCTTTGAAGAATAAAGTGCCATTGAGTGTTGTTGCAATATTCCCAGGTACCAGAAAATGCTGGAAGGACAGCAGAATAGCTAGATGATATACTGTATTAAATATAAGAATATTAAGAACAAATCCATACAGATGATTCTTTCGTTCTGTTTACTTTCTTTATAGACAAGACCCTGTTTGGCTTGCGTAATGATGCTGATTCGGTAAGGAGCAAAGAGAATGGCAGTCCAGTGAAATCCAAGACACAGACAGCCCCCAAACAGGCCTCCACTGGGGTTGTGGGAGGGCTGTTTGACGATGATGAGGATGACAACTTCTTCAATAGTAAAAGCCTGAAAAAGTCCAGCTCTGGTAAGTATGTCACTTCCTTCACTAGTCCCTTGTCACAGCAACGTAGGCTAAATCCAAACTTGGGATTCATGTGGCTCACTGTCTTCTCATAGCTGGACAGGTGAAAGCCAAAGTAAAGAAGACTGTGGATCTCTTTGGGGGAGATGATGAAGAGGGGGATATCTTTAGTGAGAGCTCCAGAGCCCCCCCACCCCTGCACAGCAATAAGGAGGTGGTTGATGAGAAAGGGAAACAAACAGCTCCAGAGAAGAAGGTAACGAGGCTGCTAGCCATCACCTGTGTGGCTACCTTGACCAAGTTGTGGTGATGAACGAATGCTGTTTCTTATTGTTGTTTGTGTTTAGATGCCAGCAGGGGCCATCTCCATGTTTGGCCCTGGCACAAAGAGTCTGCTCACTGAGGGTCTGAGGAAACGTTGTCCTTCCACCAGTGAGGAGTCTGAGAAATCTGAAGAGGTTTGTTCATATCTGATTTGGTTTCTTGTCTCTTGGTTCTCTTGCTTCCCCTCCTTTCACCTCTGACATGTTTTCCATTCATTACCGATTTTATTTTACTTGTTACAGAACGGTCCTTCTTCAGATATTAAGATAGCCCCTGCCAAACCAACTGAGAAACCCCAGACCTTGGGTCTCTTCTCTGATGACGAAGACGCACAGGTATGGTTTATTTGTTTCTGATAAAATGAAGTCTCACAAGTTATTAAACTATTTAGAAGGGGTCATACCCAAACAACCAATTAATGATTTAATAACTCACATGATGCGTATTTTCACTTTTCTTTTTTTGTTTGTAGGTATTTCCCACAATCCCCACCATCCCTAAGTGTCAGTCCAAGCTTGAAACTACATCCAAGATCAAAGAAAACAATTCCCCTCTGTCCCTATTCAACGATGAGGAGGAGGAGGAGGAAGAGGTCAGGAAATGTTCACAGAAAGCTGCTTTATACAGTCAGAGACACATCTTATAATACTATCTTTATTTCATCACACAGGATCTGTTTGCATCTGCTGAAAAGTCTAAATCAAAGCAGGCCAAAGCCACCACATCCCAAGGCAAGAAGCCCCTTTCCAGCTCCCTCTTCAGTGACGACGAGGTAACCGTAATCCCTTGTGGCCATCTATCCATCTTAAACTGTACCATCTAATGGACCACTCAAACATATGATTGCCAGGTGTGTGCTGTCACTTCACTGACGTGTGTGTGTGTGTGCTATTGCTTTGTGTCAGGACCAGTGGATGAGAGACAAAACCATTGTGGGTGCACCTGAGGCTAAACTTGGAGGGATGAAGCCTAGTGTTAGCGCCCCATCCAGTCTCCCTGGTGTCAAAGGATCCCAGAAAAGCAGCCTCTTTGACGATGACAAAGATGACCTTTTTGGTGCTGTTAAGGAGACAAGGTGCTCACAGTTCCATCAAGCTGTTATTGTCCAACACCTGTGCAACACTGTGCAACTGTAACATCTAATGATTGCACACATCTGTTAAATGCTTTGTTTTGTCATAATTGTTGTTTTTTTTGTAAAAAAAAAATATATATATACAGTCAAAAGAAGCCACAGAGAGTATCTCTCCTATTTCAAGACGAGGATGAGGATGTTGACGATAAAGGATCTCTATTTGGTTCCAAACCAGCTGTCAACAACAACACTCCATCACCTGTTGATAAAGTACAGCAGTTTCTGTTCATTTTAGTTATGTGACCTGATTTTTTGTGTTTTTAATGATTTCTAACCCTAACCTCACCACTCTTCTCTCTGTACCATGTGCTCAGCCGCAGGCCTCTGTTGTGGCTTCCGAGGTCCCCTCCCTCTTAGACTCAGAGAAAGTGACAACTCCCCAGGAGGGGAGGTTTCCAGGGGAGAAGAGGGTAGCAACAGAGAAGAAACCTGACGTGCGGTCCTCCTTGTTACCACCAGAGGCTAGTGAGGCTAAGAAGAAGCCCATAGGGGCTGTGAGTCTGTTTGGGGGGATTGATGTACTTGCCAAAAAAACGAACAAGAGCCCATTGGACGAGCTTGATGGTGAGGATGACTTTCTGTCTAAGGACAGCCATGTGGAAAAGGAGAAGGGAGAAAAGGAGGAGCAGGACATTAAAGCCAAAAACAAAACACTAAGTCTGTTTGATGAGGAAGATGATGATTGGACTGCCCCTATATCCATACCCAGTTCAAAACCAGATTCCCAAAACATACTAAAGGTTTGTGTTTTGTTATTCTAATATATATGTTCTTTTTTTACTCCTGCATCTCTTTCTTTTGTGATGTTAAGCTCCTGTGTGACTTGGAAGTGTGTGTAACTCCTGTTTGTGTACTTTTGTTAGGCTCCAGAAGAGCGACCTCACACCAAGAGCACAGGGGTGTTCCAGGATGAAGAGCTGCTGTTCAGTCAGACTCAACAGAAAGACAATGACCCTGATGTTGACCTGTTTGCGACACCGTCCAAAACTCTGGTGAGTCAAAATGATACAGTATGTACCAGAAATCTGTGCTTTTTTCTCACTTCCAAACCATAGTTGTAATAAGCCAACTTTGTTTAAAGTCAGTAGAGCATGGTGATGCTATATGTGCATTGTGTTATAGAGTGCCAAACCCAGCTCTTCAAAGTCATCAGCACCCACACTGTTTGTGGATGATGATGACGATGACCTCTTCAGCTCCAAAGCACCACCTCCGGTACAGAATCACACATGTACAAAAAATGTAGACAAGTACAATTTGATTGGACTTGGTTGATGAAGTGACACCCTCACAGCAGCCATGTGCAACCAGTATTAACAATGTGACAATGTATTTAACCTTAATTCACAGAAGGTTTCAGATAAGCCTAGGAAACCCACACAAGAAGAGTCAACTTCCAAACCTGTTGCCACAGTAACAGTGCCAAAGTCTGAGGTACTGCTCATTTACTGTATCACTCTTCTCACACAACAAAGACCACTAAGTAGCTTTTTAAGGTCCAAATAGAATGTTCTCTTACTTGAGAACTCAAAGATGAGGATATACTGTGTGTTTGTCCATTTGCTATTGGTGTTAGAGTGTAGTTATGTCTGTACACCTTTTACAATTCATATTCAGAGTTTCTGAACTGTAATGCCAAATGATTATGGCGTATATTTTCTGAACTTTTTGTCACCCAACCACACAGAAGCCTGCTACAAGCCCTGTAAAGGCTAAAGAACCTTCATCACAAATTGGAAAAATTCAAGTAATTTTTAATGTACTTGATGCTACACCTTCTTTACGCTGTGGGGGGGGGGGGCTTTCTGTCCCCTTCAACTGCTGAATGCTACTTGAAAGCTGACATTTATTTTGTTGTTTTTCTTCTAAATTAAAGTGTCTGATCATCCTTTGTTCCAGCTGCACTGTGTGTTTTACATTTCATCACTTTTCAAACCATCTGTATTCTTGGGTTCTCCTATGTATCTCTGGCATGTGCAAAAATCAGCTATTGATCATTTTTGTGTGTAGCAAGATTGTACTTGCTAGTTCTTTGCCTCAGACAGCTTTCCTCCATTTTATCCATAGAAATGTATGATTACTAAGGAATTCATTAGTTGCTACCCCATCATCTGTTCTCCAGCTAGAGAGTGCGAATATGTGACCAAGACTGACATTTATCATCCATACAGACCAACCTGCTCATCAATCCTGCAACACTCCTCCCTGGTGCTGTTCCCCATATTCCTGGGGGGGTCAGTGCACTCCCCAGATTGGTGCCTGCTGCTTCTTTGGGGGGACTCAGCCACAGCCCTAGTCCCAGCCTGATAACCAGATCTAGCCATAGCCCTGTCCTCACTCCGGGGGGGGGGGCCCAGGCAGCCACTGGTGAAGGGGTGAGCTTTGACAGCCCTGCCCAGGTCACCACATTGCAGAGTGCAAACAAGGTAGGTCATGGTTCGGTTTTACACTTTTCTCATCTTAGAAAAGTCCTTGCTGTCTAACCGGTCTCTGTCTGTAGGGACGTACCAAAGGCTCCGTCCGCCGTCGACCCCAGTCCAGAGCAGCGAGGCAGCAGTCAGCTCAGAACTCCATAGATCAAGAAGTAGAGAACCAGGAAAGCTCTGGGCCAAACCCTGTCCATCCCAGGCCAGCTCTACCCAACTCATCCCGGCTGACGCCAGACCAGTCTAGTCCAACACTACCTAGTCCAACTAACACAGAGCCGACCACTGCCCTGCCCTTCCAACCCCCACTCATAGATGTTAGCACTAGACCCTCGGTCCTCACATTGCCTGTGTCTACTAACTCTCAGAAGACAGAATCTGCCAAGAGCATAAGCAAGCCTGAAGTGCTGCCCTCTCCAGATGAGAATGACCTTTTTGGCTCTGATGGCCTGTTTGGGTCCATACCAGCCCCTAAGTTAACAACCCCCTCCATCAAATCTGAAACAACAACTACAGAGGATCTGGCCGGCAGCAGTGTGGCTGTAAGGAAGGGGAAAGGGAAGGATACAGCTCCCTCCATCTTTGATGATCACAGTGACAACCTATTTCAGAAGGTCAAGCCAAGGTCAGCTCAGAAAGCCACAGCTTCGTCGTTCCTTGTGAAAGATGATGATGAAGAGGATATCTTTGGGTTTGGGAAGGGGTCCACCCCCACAGCTGCCCTTAACTCGAGCGCAAACTTGACCAAGAAGGACATTTTCCAGGTATGCTCATTAGTATTGTTCAATATTGTGTGTGTGTGTGTGTTTCATAGGTCTTATTGTTTAAATATGTTTCCTTGGTCTGTCTTCTCTTTTTTCCAGGATCAAGTGGAGCCTTTACCCCAAACTAATAAGAAACACACTGACATATCTTTGAATGCCAGCTTGTTTGATGACAATATAGACATTTTTGCTGACTTGACCTTAACTTCGAAACCAAAAGAGAAGCCATCCAAAAAGAAAGTGGAAACAAAATCGATATTTGGCGATGACATGGGTGAGTGTAACAGTATCAATCAAATGGTACCTATTTGATGACTTTGTTTTCAGAATTAAATTACATTTTATTTATTTAGCAGATGCTTGTATCCAGAATGACATACAAATAGTGCACATAGAAAGTACGACAGAAGATCATGGATCGGGGTGCATTCATTTATGAAAATATATTTCTTTTTAATCATGTAACTGACTAATGTTTTATGTATTTGGTAAAGATGACATCTTCTCATCGTGTGCCGCAAAACCAGTGGCAAAGACTTCAGTTAAATCTAAGAAAACCCCTCCCGCACTAGACACCAGTGCAGCAGAGGATTCAACAGGCAACATATTTGACGATCCACTCAACGCCCTTGGTGGAACCTGAACTGTTTCAGTTTAACTTGTACAATTGTGTGGTAGATATGATGTTAAAATTTATGAGGAAGGGTAGGTAATTCTAGGATACCACTGCTTATAGATTATAAAAAATCTGGTTCATACCCTTGGTAGTTCAAAGAATATATTTTGATAAATTTCCAATGGCATTTACAAAAGTATTTCTTAACAGATCAAGTAACACTGATGACATGCCGTTTGTCTTAATTTTTACTTGGTAGGTCTTCATAAGCATCTCCATAAGGTCTGCAGAATTTAAAATCCATCTAAAGGATTTAATTGTTGGAGCCCACATTTTAGCTTTGCAGTCTCAATATTGTGTATTCCGTGCCATATCTCAATTGAGATCAATGTGTTTACTCGCTGTCCTAGTAAACTTGCAGCTGTTTTTGTTATTAATAATAAATTGTTCAATTTCTTAACTTTGCCTGTAAGTAATGAAATCGTTTTTTTTTTTTTTTTTACCAAAAAGAAAGATATTTTATTAAATAATGTGTTTGGTAATTTCAAATGCATTTTTATTTCATCAAAGGTGAAATAATGCAGCAGGAATACGGGAGCAGACAGCAGTTTTGTGAGGCCCTTCATTATCTTTAAAATGTAGATGATTCTTTCCTTTTTCTTGACATTCAAGACAGTATGTTGCATTGTACATCTTAGGATAGGATAACCGGTTTACTTTATCTACACATTTACGGAGGAATAAGTGACACAGCTCGCCATCGGAATTACTTTACCGGAAAGAGAACAATCATTTATTATGCACCTGCTTATATACAATACAGCAATACGTAACGTCCAATCAGATCACTGTATGAGAGCATAAGACCCCCACTAAAATCAACACCCCCACTTGCTCTCATAATACACACACAAAAATAAATAAATAATAATAATCAAAAAATAAAACAATCTGTCACATTGACGTTTGTTTGGCAGCTTAGGCTACATTCCAAAAAGAAAATGTCTAAACTGCTTGAGCTTAAACTTTGTTGCAGGCTTAGTCATAACATCTGCTACCATCTCTGCTGTTGGGCAATATTCAATGGTTATATTGCCATCATTGAGTGCTGATCGAACAAAATGAAAACGAATATCAACATGTTTCCATCTCTGACGATTTACAGGATTTTTGGACAAAGCAATTGCTCCTTGGTTGTCTTCCAAGATTTTGACTGGCACATATTTACACTCACTATCCATTCCATTCAATAGTTGTATAAGGTATAGGCATTCTTGAGTAGTCGCAGCCAAAGCCATATATTCAGCTTCACATGTGGATAACGCAACTGTTGGCTGCTTCTTTGATTTCCATGACACAACAGGACCCTTTTTAGTTAGACCTACACAATACCCTGTAGTACTGCGTCTATCCCTCAGGTCTGCTGCCCAATCAGCATCACTATATGCCACAAGTTTAAGTGCCTCTTTACTTTTCTTATAGCATAACTCCTTGTTGATTGTGCATTTCAAGTATCTCATCACATGTTTGGCCGCCATCATGTGTTGTTGTTTTGGCTGTGATAGGTACTGTGAAAGCTTGCTGACTATCCAACTTAGGTCTGGTCTTGTACATGTCATTACATAAATCAAGCTGCCTATCACCTCTCGATATCTCCTAGAATCGCTAAGTTCCTCATCACCATCCAAGTTTAATTTTTGTTCACATGGGGTCGACCTTGATTTACACTCTGACATGCCAAACTTCTCCAGTATTTTTGATATGTATCGCTTTTGGTTCATTCTTACCTCTCCCTCACTCTGGTTAAAATCTATGCCTAGAAAGTGCTTAAGTTCTCCAAGATCTTTCATTTTGAACCTTGCTGTCAACATTTTCTTCACATCATTGAGTGAATCACTGTCCCTAGCTGCTATCAGTAGATCATCAACCCAGATGATCAGTATGATCCTATCATTCGCTGTTTCTTTGTAGTAGACACAATTGTCTGCTGGATTCTGAGTAAATCCATTTTCACTGAGGTGATCGTGTAACACCCTATTCCAATTCCGTCCAGACTGTTTCAAACCATATAGTGACTTGTTCAGTTTACCGACAAGTTTTTCACCTGTCTCTGACTTGACTTCAAATCCTTCTGGTTGCTCTATGTAAACCTCACAATCTATAGGAGCATTAAGATAAGCCGTCTTGACATCCATTTGATGGAGTTTAAGGTCATATTGGGCTGCCATTTGCATCAGAGTACGTATTGATGTCATATTCGCAGTTGGAGAAAAAGTCTCCTTGTAGTCTATTCCAGCTACTTGACTGTAGCCTTTAGCAACATATCTTGCTTTATACGTCTCAGACTCGTCAGCATTGTTTTTGACGGCAAACACCCACCTACCCCCCACTGTGAATCCATGGCTTCACCAAAAGTTCGTGGTACACTACTACACACCATCCTATAGCAATAGTCAAGATTGGCAAATAACTGATCCTCACTATCAACATCAGACACATAATCATTCCAGTATTTAGGAGGGATCCTATCCCTTCTGGGGTAGCGTGTACAACTATCTTCTGTCAGTATGGCACCTCTGTTGTCTGTCTCTTGTCTGAGAGTCATTTCTGGATCTACCAAGTTAGACTCTTGGTCCTCTTTTGGTGTCTGATCAGCTATCTGGTGTCTGGGCATGGGGGATGCAAATCTCTTCCCATGAGCATCATCTGTCATTTCTAGGTCAGTCTGAGTTTCATGTTCAACTACATTCTTCGTAATGAACTTCACAAGCCTGTGCTTCAGTACTTTCCTTGTATGTGGGTAGTAGACTAAGTGTGCTGGGCTATTCTTGTCAAACCCTACAAACACTCCCTTCTCGCATCTGGGATCCAACTTTTTCCTGTCCTGTTTGTATGCGTAACACGCCGTTCCAAACACTCTCATTTTCGAAAGGTCTGGTTTCTTTCCCGTCAGCATGTAGTATGGGGTTTGTTTGACCCGACTATTGTAGCACCTGTTGCGTATTACTGCAGCAGTCATCACGGCATATGTCCACAATTCTTTAGGCAAGTTACTCTCGATAAGCATACATCTACCCATCTCAAATAGAGTTCTCCAGTTTCTCTCAGCAGTTCCGTTTTGGTGAGGAGAGTAAGGTGCTGAGGTCTCATGTCGTATGCTATTCCTACTCAGCAAAGCTTGGAATTTTCCCCCTGTGTACTCTGTGCCATTGTCTGACCTAATACACTTTATCTTCCCATAAGGGGCAGTGTCAGCAATGAATTTCTCGGTTGCTTTGGCAGTATCACTTTTAACCTTTAAGAAATAGACAAACACTACGCTTGTGTAGTCATCAGTAAATGATAAAACATATCGAAAACCATCTTTTGCTTCTGGCTCGATAGGGCCAGCTAAATCAGTATGCACTAGATCAAGTGCTGCCTTTGCTCTTTCATCTGGTTCTCGGTTTCTGCTCTGAGCAAATTTCCCTTGTATGCAGACCTCGCAATTTAAGTTAGATCTATCGACTGGTCCCTTGATTTTCATTCCCTCTACAACATTTTGTAGTTTAGAGACATCATCATAGTTACAGTGACCTAGGATCTCGTGCCAGGTTTGGATATCATAACATGCATTACACTCATCATCATTCTCACCACTATAAGTGTTCAGATAGTACAGTCTGTTGTACTCTTTGATGTCAAACCTGGTCCCGTCTTTGTGGATGAGCTGGTCACGGCCCTGTTTGAAGTTCACTGAAGCTCCGTTGGTCGTCGCGGTTTTCACAGAGAAAATGTCCTGTGGATAGGATGGAATATACAACGCCCTTTTTAGCGTCGCTTTCACCCGTTGGCCCTCGCTGTTAATGAGAAAGATCTCTGCATCACCTCTTTTTGACGCGACACCGCACGTCCTCGTTCCATCGGCCAATTCCAAAACGTGCTTCTCTGGCTGGAAAGTGTTGTCAAAGTTCTTGAATTTTTCAATGTCAGTTATTATGTGTGATGTAGCGCCCGTATCGACCATCAGGCCTCTCTGTCTTGATCCGTTGATTTGTCGTTCACTTATCTTGAACGCATATCCATGTTCGTTTTCCTCTTCAGCATCAATCGCTTGCTTTGCATCATCTCCCATTCTCCGTCTGCACGTGGCATTTCTGTGTGTTGGACTTCTGCAAAAACTGCACCACTGCTTCGGTCGCTGGTGCTGCTCGTTCGGACATGCTCTAGCTATATGCCCCTTTTGATTGCAGTTGAAGCAAGTAATGCTCTCTCTTCCCCCAGCTCCCGAGGTTGAGGCAGTCACCTTCATCACACCGTCATCACTTGAGTTAGCATTTTGCTTCTCCGTGCTCTCAAAACTTCTCAGCTTGGTTTTAAACTCCGTAAACTCCATCTTCTCGTCACCCTGGGTTATGTGGATGGCAAATACCTTAAATGACTCCGGCAACCCCTTCAGAATCATTGCTATTAGAAGTCCATCACTAAGGTTTTCTTCGGCATTTCGAAGTGCTGTAATGGCAGTCTCTGCCCTAATTATGTAGTCTGTGACACTCTCATTAGCTGCCTTCTGTAGAGACGTTAGCTCGGTGTATAGGCTTATCACACGTGGTTTTCCTTTACCTGCGTAATGATCCCTCAGAATGGTCAGAGCTTTTCGGCCGTTATCAGTCGCTTCTCTCATGACCAGAGACAGACTTTTGTCGTCCAAAAACTGTATTAACTCGGCATAGGCTTCTTCGTTTTTAACTTCGTCATTAACATCGCCCTCGCCTGGTTCTTGCAATATGGTCTCCTTCAGCCCTTGAAGACGTAGGTAGCCCAAAAACTTCGTTTCCCATATCTCGTAGTTCTTTTCATCTCCGTCAAAGCATAACCTGCTCCATCGGTTTCCAACGTCCCGCCTGGGCCCATAACCTGTTGCATTGTACATCTTAGGATAGGATAACCGGTTTACTTTATCTACACATTTACGGAGGAATAAGTGACACAGCTCGCCATCGGAATTACTTTACCGGAAAGAGAACAATCATTTATTATGCACCTGCTTATATACAATACAGCAATACGTAACGTCCAATCAGATCACTGTATGAGAGCATAAGACCCCCACTAAAATCAACACAGTACACATTAGTGTTAGCACTAATGCTCTCTCGCTCTACGAATACTAATAAAAAATGATTTGTCTTCTCTTTAAAACCTTGTGTGGTTAAATTATAGTAAATTTCTTTAGAAGTAGTTCCCCCCCCCCCCCCCCCCCCCCAGCTTTGTTGGACACATCAGTACATAAATGTAAACTATACTTGGTAACTTCAGGTTCAACCCAGGGTTTTCTGTACTACGACGGAGGATCACTTGTTACCGGGGTAGATCGCCATGGTAACACATGCTGAACGGCTAACCTGGTCGGGAGCTATGGAACGCCGACAGGGTCAAATGTACTCGTAATTTAAACGCGTATTTTTGATTGGACACCCGTTTAGGAAGCGCCTGCAGCTGTTTCATAAGCGGCTGCAGCCGTAAATGTGCAGGCGAAAGTTACACATGAATGTACGCGTTAGTTAACGCTTGCAGGCGTTAAATTATGGAACGCCGACAGGGTCAAATGTACTCGTAATTTAAACGCGTATTTTTGATTGGACACCCGTTTAGGAAGCGCCTGCAGCTGTTTCATAAGCGGCTGCAGCCGTAAATGTGCAGGCGAAAGTTACACATGAATGTACGCGTTAGTTAACGCTTGCAGGCGTTAAATAAACGCCTGTATATTTACACGTGCAATTGCAGGCGTTAAATAAACGCCTTTATATTTACACGTGCAATTGCAGGCGTTAAATAAACGCCTTTATATTTACACGTGCAATTGCAGGCGTTAAATAAACGCCTGTATATTTACACGTGCAATTGCAGGCGTTAAATAAAAGCCACATGCAAATCACTGCGCACAATTTCCCTAGCTCCTCCTGCAGTTATCTGGGCTAGTGTGATTTGATTCTTCCCTGTATTTTCAAGTACCAGCTCCTCCCCACTGTAGAAGCGGAAGATTTCAAAACAAGTTTAGCCCAGCACACAGAAGTTTGAAGGAAGAGAAGATGGCAAGAAGGAACTTCATAAGACAGCGTAAGCAGACACTAAATGACTGCACTCAGCTTTTACTGTCGGATAACCCTGGACACGACGACCTTCAGTCCATGTTGACAAAGGTACAGTTTTTTCGAAATCATTATTTGTGACTTAATCGTAATCTTCACCGGCTAGCTAGGCTAACAGGGGTTTAACTTGGTCACTCGCTGTGCGGATAGCTTTTGTTTGTTTTTTAGCAATGGATTGCTACTGTGATACTTCTGCATTGCTAGCTAGCCAGTCACTGACTAGTCTAGACTGTTGGATAAAGACTAGCTATTTGCGTTTCGTTTTTATCCGTGAAAGCTGCCATGTTAAGGCTGGACAGTCCATATCCAACTATCTGTCCCCTAGTTATGTAGCTAGCTAAACGAGTTAGCCTCAACCCCCAACCATCTGCTATCCTCAGTAGTCAGTACAGTAGGCTCCAGTGCTGCACATTCTTGACATTCATTTTTTGTTGTTACCTAAAGTCGATTAGTCTAGCTAGCTGGTATTTTGAGGCAAAACCACTGCTGAAGGCAAGCAAGCTCAACCTTCAACCTAGGCGACTATTTGTTCACGTTCTTATGAGATATGGTCGATAAATTATTACTGGTTTAGATACAACAACAAAAAATACTAGCCTTGTCTACTTTAACACCATTGAATTCTTTCAGGCTGGAAACAATGCAGCGAAGCCTAGAGTGGGCAAAGGGGTACGCTCTTAAATGTTGCTTCAGCAGACGGCCTGATAGCTGAAGTGTCCGAGCTCATGCAGGAGAGTCGCACCCATGGTCGGCATGCACAACCAGGTGGGAACCATTTCAGTGGGGGTGGGTGCTCACAGCTCAGATAGTCCTTTGAGTTGTTTCACACATCGTTCACTTGCTGCCCATTGCATTTTCCCTTGTGCAGTATTTTTTACTGCCCTAATTCATTTGTTGTTAAATTGCAGTGGTATTTAACTGTGCATGCCTAGAGCTTGTGCAAGTTACAGTCTCTTAAATGTTGTAAGCACAGCATTGTATTATTGTTGCAGCCAGTTCCGGTTACCAGGCTCCATTGACTTGGAGTGGAGCTAGAGGTGCTCCTCATTATCACATCACCAGAGAGCAACTGAGGGGGCTGATGATAGATGGCAGATATTCTTCACGTGTTCCATTCTACACTCAAACCACATCTAAGGTCAGTTGTGCTTGGGGTTGAATGCTATGAAATGCAAAGCTTTTAAATGCATGGTTTCCACAATTTTGGCATGAATGGATTGTCAATAATTAAGTATTCTAGTGATACATTGTCTCATCTGGGCATTGTCAATCTTTCTGTCTTGTCAGGCACTTTTGCATTAACCTGAAGGCAGCTGCCTTCCCATCAATGTTGCAGAGGCTGCACAGAAGGTACAGTGTTGCTGCTCTGAATTCTTTATAACACATCGATGGAAACTACAGACTGAAGGTAGATGCTCGCTCACTCACTCACTCACTCACTTTCTTGGTATATCTTGGTTATTTAAACTGTAGGTTGTAACATCTCAAATGCTATCAGGTAGCTCACTTGTTTATCAATTAGAGCAAGAACTGACATGGATATGTGGATAAGAATAGTTTTATGATGTTGCTGCTACTTTGGTTATTGATACAGTAGTAGCACCTTGAAATATACATGCTTATATTGACAGTCCAATGTTATGTTTTTTGTGATTTCAGGTGGAGGATAGACATTATGTGTATCTGCCTTGAATCAACAGAGACATGGCAGACTTCTGCAACCAGTGGAACCACCATGGTTTAAGGACTGAGAGGCACCAGTCCCCTCTGCAGATTTTCATTAGGACTTGCCTTGCACAACAAATGCTACCAAACACTTCACGGTTCAGGACGGGGCCGTTCAGTACGGATTTTTGCAAAAGATCATTCAAAAAAACATCACATTTAAAAGCAAACCTTAATACAGTGAACACCATACTGTCATTGAAAGTAGTTACTGATTGAATACATCTAGTAGAGATGCTAGATACTGAGAACTTATGTCCTGCTGAGTTGTGAGTGATGAGGTTAAAATGATGTGATAATCACAGTTCGTTTAATCCTCACATGTATAAAAACTCACTGCTCAAAAGCATCCCTGAGCCTGCTTTTCAAGTAGACTTTTGTGGTCCACCAAGGCATCCCTCTCCTCCAAGGTCCACTTATCGGACTGAACCCAACACGGAGAGTTCCTCAGAGGCCTCCAGCACCGCTTCCTGGGCCTCGTCCACAGTTTGTGCTAATTGTATGTAATTGAAATGAATGAATGAGCAACGGTACACTGTAAATCAATAACCTTGGAAAGATGTATCAATAATGAAACTTGGCTTCTCTTTTTATGCCGGAACTCTCCCCTGCTGGCAGCAATAAAAGAGAGCAGTGGAGAGTAGGACCATCTGTTTTTGGAGATATATTTGTAATTTACACCTTCTGATAACATTCTCTTGTGAAATTTTTTGTTTGTAATAAAGGATGATAAATTTGTATTTTATGTTGTCTTTTTCTTGTAGGTTTTTGGCAGATGCTTGCATTCAAAGTAATGAGATTTGAGTATAAAACCTCTTGATCTAGTCTGATACTTTTAACACCAAGTTATTACTCTATTGATTCAATCCCACAAATAGTTTGGATGTTTTCTGAAATGCCGTGAAATTTTGTTAAAAAAAAACAAATCAGCAGAAAAATGCAGTCAGAGGCAGATGTATGACACTTAATTTTATGTATATATATATACTGTGTGATAGAAATGCATGGTCTAAGCCTATATTATGTAATGTTTCTGTGGTTATCAAGAATTATCAATAGTATGTGCCTGCAGTACCGGAGGCTGCAGTTTCAGGACCGCAGTTCTAGGACCCTAGTTTTACCTGACAGCGAATTGGATGACGAAAGGCAGTTTCACTCTATTAAGCGAATTGGATGACGAAAGGCAGTGTCACTAGATCTCAACAAAGCAGTGTCACTAGATCGCAACAAGATATTTGAAGGGTTTGAGAGGCAAGAAACAAGGAAAACTCTGGGAAATGTGATTATTCAGATATGGATATATTTAAAATATATATACAATAATAAACAATAACAATCGCAGTATCACATCCATCCACCCCTCCACCAAATACACCTGCATCGCTCCATCCAACTCTTCATCATTCCCTCCACCCCATCAACCACTCTTGAGAGCAACATTTTGAAGCTGAAGTTTCAGCACCGCATTTCTAGGATTTCTAGATTTTCGCGACCACCAAAAGACCAAAAAGAGTGCGACCAAAGCAGTATTCCCCACAAATAGTACTTTCAACTTTGTTGTTAACAGTTGTATGTAACTGCAATTAGCTCATTGTTAGGTAAAGACAATCATATATCTCAGGGACTGCTTTTGATAACACAGACTGGTCAATGTTTTTTGACAACACACTTGATGAGGCAGTGGAGGCTTTGTCAGCATATGTGATGATGTTTGACCTGTAGCTCTTACATCAATGGTGATGAAGAGTTTTGAATGTCTGATACTTCTGCAACTACAAGAGACAGTCCAGAACCTGGCAGATCAACTCCAGTTTGCTTCCATGAAGAGTAGAAGTCTAGACGATGCTGCCCTTACATTGCTGCATCATGTACATTCCCATCTGGAAAAACTAAAAGGCTAGGCTTGTGTTTGTGGAATATCTCTAGTGCCTTTAACAGAATGTAACCACATCTGTTGGGAATACTATACTAAACGTGTAAATCCTTGATTCATACTGCAGATAATTTAATTCCTAACACACACACAGGGTTCTGTCTTCTCCCCGGTCAAAATACTGCAATATACGTATTCTGATTCATTTCATTATTTTATTCTATGCTCTATTATACATAAATATCAAAGTTACCTGAGGAAATATAAGTTCAACTCTAATCTGTTATACTTTATTTGTGTGATGTGGGATGGATGGGGCTGCAGAGGATCCACCGCTATCCTTCTCTTCTGCTGCTGGTGGTGAACATCTATGGTGGATGGATGGGCTGCATGAGGAGGCTTCCTTTGGTGTGGATGGACATGCTAGAATGAAGTGTTTTGTATTGGACATGACTCAAAAAATTGAACACGTCGATGGATCAGATCATCTTTCATATACCTGTAAATACTGCACATACCTGTGTGCATACTACATTTTGTATGTGTCTGACACCACAAAGTTCTGTAAAAGTGAAGTTATATTCTATTCTATTTGCTATGGCTTTTGCAGTCCCTCAACCACAAATGTATAATGTTAGAGAGGCAAGACACAAGGACGACTCAGGGCAGATTCAAGATATACATTGTTTATTTTTAACAATTAGTAAACAAACAATGACAATCACCCCTCCATATCACTCCATCAACCTATGTTGTTATGAAACAAGCTACATTCACTTCTTCTTCTTCTCGTTATAATTTAATGTCGAGCCGTAACCTACATTCACTACTGCAGGAAAATATTGATTATCTGTTCCGGTCCATGGTTATCCAATTCAATAGGTGGCAATCACCTGTTCTAAGCCTGGATGGACTGTGTGGCCTCAGCATTTAGTAATGCTGCACTTGTTGCTGGAAGCGTGGAGAAACACAAGGCAGCTGTAACCATCAATGCCACCATGGATGACTATCCTCCACCTGAAATCACAAAAAACATAACATTGGACTTTGTCACTATAAGCATGTATATTTCAAGGTGCTACTACTGTATCAATAACCAAAGTAGCAGCAACATCATAAAACTATTCTTATCCACATATCCATGTCAGTTCTTGCTCTAATTGATAAACAAGTGAGCTACCTGATAGCATTTGAGATGTTACAACCTACAGTTTAAATAACCAAGATATACCAAGAAAGTGAGTGAGTGAGCGAGCATCTACCTTCAGTCTGTAGTTTCCATCGATGTGTTATAAAGAATTCAGAGCAGCAACACTGTACCTTCTGTGCAGCCTCTGCAACATTGATGGGAAGGCAGCTGCCTTCAGGTTAATGCAAAAGTGCCTGACAAGACAGAAAGATTGACAATGCCCAGATGAGACAATGTATCACTAGAGTACTTGATTATTGACAATCCATTCATGCCAAAATTGTGGAAACCATGCATTTAAAAGCTTTGCATTTCATAGCATTCAACTCCAAGCACAACTGACCTTAGATGTGGTTTGAGTGTAGAATGGAACACGTGAAGAATATCTGCCATCTATCATCAGCCCCCTCAGTTGCTCTCCGGTGATGTGATAATGAGGAGCACCTCTAGCTCCACTCCAAGTCAATGGAGCCTGGTAACCGGAACTGGCTGCAACAATAATACAGTGCTGTGCTTACAACATTTAAGAGACTGTAACTTGCACAAGCTCTAGGCATGCACAGTTAAATACCACTGCAATTTAACAACAAATGAATTAGGGCAGTAAAAAATACTGCACAAGGGAAAATGCAATGGGCAGCAAGTGAACGATGTGTGAAACAACTCAAAGGACTATCTGAGCTGTGAGCACCCACCCCCACTGAAATGGTTCCCACCTGGTTGTGCATGCCGACCATGGGTGCGACTCTCCTGCATGAGCTCAGACACTTCAGCTATCAGGCCGTCTGCTGAAGCAACATTTAAGAGCGTACCCCTTTGCCCACTCTAGGCTTCGCTGCATTGTTTCCAGCCTGAAAGAATTCAATGGTGTTAAAGTATACAAGGCTAGTATTTTTTGTTGTTGTATCTAAACCAGTAATAATTTATCGACCATATCTCATAAGAACGTGAACAAATAGTCGCCTAGGTTGAAAGTTGAGCTTGCTTGCCTTCAGCAGTGGTTTTGCCTCAAAATACCAGCTAGCTAGACTAATCGACTTTAGGTAACAACAAAAAATGAATGTCAAGAATGTGCAGCACTGGAGCCTACTGTACTGACTACTGAGGATAGCAGATGGTTGGGGGTTGAGGCTAACTCGTTTAGCTAGCTACATAACTAGGGGACAGATAGTTGGATATGGACTGTCCAGCCTTAACATGGCAGCTTTCACGGATAAAAACGAAACGCAAATAGCTAGTCTTTATCCAACAGTCTAGACAAGTCAGTGACTGGCTAGCTAGCAATGCAGAAGTATCACAGTAGCAATCCATTGCTAAAAAACAAACAAAAGCTATCCGCACAGCGAGTGACCAAGTTAAACCCCTGTTAGCCTAGCTAGCCGGTGAAGATTACGATTAAGTCACAAATAATGATTTCGAAAAAACTGTACCTTTGTCAACATGGACTGAAGGTCGTCGTGTCCAGGGTTATCCAACAGTAAAAGCTGAGTGCAGTCATTTAGTGTCTGCTTACACTGTCTTATGAAGTTCCTTCTTGCCATCTTCTCTTCCTTCAAACTTCTGTGTGCTGGGCTAAACTTGTTTTGAAATCTTCCGCTTCTACAGTGGGGAGGAGCTGGTACTTGAAAATACAGGGAAGAATCAAATCACACTAGCCCAGATAACTGCAGGAGGAGCTAGGGAAATTGTGCGCAGTGATTTGCATGTGGCGTTTATTTAACGCCTGCAATTGCACGTGTAAATATACAGGCGTTTATTTAACGCCTGCAATTGCACGTGTAAATATAAAGGCGTTTATTTAACGCCTGCAATTGCACGTGTAAATATAAAGGTGTTTATTTAACGCCTGCAATTGCACGTGTAAATATACAGGCGTTTATTTAACGCCTGCAATTGCACGTGTAAATATACAGGCGTTTATTTAACGCCTGCAAGCATTAACTAACGCGTACATTCATGTGTAACTTTCGCCTGCACATTTACGGCTGCAGCCTCATGAAACAGCTGCAGGCGCTTCCTAAACGGGTGTCCAATCAAAAATACGCGTTTAAATTACGAGTACATTTGACCCTGTCGGCGTTCCATAATTTAACGCCTGCAATTGCACGTGTAAATATACAGGCGTTTATTTAACGCCTGCGTTAGATTCATGTGTAACTTTCGCCTGCACATTTACGGCTGCAGCCGCTTATGAAACAGCTGCAGGCGCTTCCTAAACGGGTGTCCAATCAAAAATACAGTACATTTGACCCTGTCGGCGTTCCATAGAGAAGATCCGTGTTGGTAAGTGCAAGCCTTTAATTTTGTATTTTAATGACTTCACTCACAGGTCACAGCTGCGCCAACATGTTCAATTGTTTCAAATATTCTCAAAAACAGATGCAAATACTTTGATTTTCAATGAATAGTTTGTTTCGTTATCGTCTCGTTGGTGATTTATGTGAAACGGCGATAATGCGCAGTTTATTGGACAAACTTGTTTAAGCTCACATAGCGTACTTTTGGTGGACTTTAGTGGACAAACTTTGTTGACTCATCTCTTATAATCGCCTTTTATTTTTGAGTTTTGACAGTATCCGTGATCTTAGTTTTCTACTCTTAATTGTGAATGCGAGCTTTTTGATTTTCAATGCTACGGAAATTAAGTGTTGCTCGACTAGCCTATATTAAGGTGATGTAATGTGTAAGTGTGATTCTGTATGGATTCTCCAGCCGTGGTGTCAAATTGATGCCATTGTGAGTTGTATTAGTTTAGGTAGGACTAAGTATGACGTCACTGAAGGCCTAGGCATGAAATGCACGGCCCGCCACTGCACGAAATTAACGCCTGGTTTGGCTCAATCAGCGTCTGGTTTTCCAAAATTAAAGTCTGCTGGCTTGAATCTCCGATGGGAAATTATGACAATAATTGTAACAACTAATACGTAAGTAAAGTAGGTCTAAGGATGCTCGTGCGAGCTACTATTAAATACAATGTTGGTTAGCTAGTTAGCTATTAGTATGAAGTTGGTGGTCACAATTGCAATACTGTAGGATATAAAAAGGGGTGCAGACAAATAAATACAGTAATATCAGGCTGGCTGGCTGTCTGGCTTGGAGCTTTGTGAACTTCCCTTGCGCTGCGTTTGCGTTGCCTCAGTATTGTGCGCAATTTGGTTTCACTGCCAACATCCCTTAATGTAAGAGGCAATGCGCAAACTCAGTTGGTGGCAATATACAACTGTTGTTAGGCTACTATTCAAGTCAAGTGTATTTTATTGTCATTTTCAATTACATATGGTTGTACATACTAAAAACGAAACAGAGTTTCAAGTTCGAGATGCACAGACCAACACAGGGTCAGACTGGGCACTGAAATTCTTAGGACAAGATAACGCAAAGCAACCTGGCATAACATGACATATAAGTAGGCTACTCAGAAGGCAATAATATGACATATAAGTACTCAGAACAAGTTTACACCTATGACAAGCAAACATATAATGTAATAAACCTCCTAAATAAATACAAAATAAACAATAGAGTATACTAAACCTTTAGGACCACAGGACGAAACCTATTTCCCCAGGACCATGATGCCATATAAAACAACAAATAACAGTAATTGGTGCCAGTGCAAACGTATGTAGCCTACAGTGACAGGACAGTCTGTACAGTGATTGGAGGTAGCAGTTATGAAGTGATAGGTTCTCGTGCCAATATATTGTGATGCCAATTTGTTGAGCGGTCATCTTCCTTGTATAGACCTAGAAAAGTGAAATACACAGTCAAGGTGACAGAAATAAAGGTTCATCGGTTGTCCTTCACATTCACACACTGTTGTCTTTATACTTAACAGATCATATACTGGACTGGGGGTCAGATGGCTGAGCGGTTAGGGAGTCGGGCTATTAATCAGGTTGTTGGTTCGATTCCCGGCCATGCAAAATGACGTTGTGTCCTTGGGCAAGGCACTTCACCCTACTTGCCTTGGGGAGAATGTCCCTGTACTTACTGTAAGTTGCTCTGGATAAGAGCGTCTGCTAAATGACTAAATGTAAATGTAAACATACAATGTCCCAAAGGCCCAACTCCTTCTCAGGTCACCTTCTGGCAGCAACCTTGCAGCTGGGTTTCACTGTGCAACCAGGCCTACCAAGCTGCTGCTGGGCCAAGGGCTGATTGTAATGGCACACTGGGACTTGCAGATTACCTGAAATAAATATTTGTCTTTCTGCTGTGTAAGATGGAGGCCTACTGATTTTAACTTGAGTTTATAACACTGCCATGGTCAGCAAACACTTGCCATGTCTACTTCAGAAAGGATACTGTTCACAGCTGTATGAGTCAATAGGACATTACCATTACCTGAATGACTTGTAGTGATCGGGAGGTTATGCCTGTTCTGATGATGGCATAAACCATGTTAGATTGTTGGCTCTATGTGCATTGTTTGGGTCTCCTCTCCATTGTCTTCTGTTTTGTCTTTGGTTCTGTTGCAGGATGGCAGGCAGGTAGAGGAGCTGTGATTGCTGCAGGGGCACACCTGTGATCTGTGCCTTGGTCCTTAATAAGCTGTGCCCTAAAAAACTGTGTCTCTCCATTACTAGCAGGAACATCATCACTGTTTGCTTTTTAGTGTGTAATGATTCTCTTCACTCTACACTTGCACTGATCCCACACCCATTCCATACACTTCTAATTTACCAACCATTTCTTTGTAAGCACTTTTTATTAAATAAATACATTGTTATCCTTATTACCGTGGCTTGTCACTTCCTGAAGTTCTTATCTAATCTTCCTATGAATCAAGTTATGACAGCATTAAACACACCTCATGTCGGGCTTATACAGATGTGTGTATTGGCACTGTATTGGATATTCAATTCTTCTGCCTCTTTCCATCTCCCTGGTCCTCCCCCAGCACCAGCAGCTCCCTGTCCCCCTGGTCCTCCCCCAGCACCAAGGGTGTGCCCAGAGGCCAACACCTGTGACATAACCCTGAGACTGCCCATACACACAACCCATGTACAGTTCAAACAGTACATGGAGTCTAGGATAATACAGTCACCCACCTTTGGGCAGGCATAATGTCACAGCCACAAACATGACCCCGTTTTTGGTTTTGCCCTGCCCTACTGTGTCCGTGTCTGCCATTGTCTTCACCTGTGTCTCATTCAGTGGTTTCAGTTCTTGTTTGTATTATCATGTCCACCTGTGTCTTGTTTGGTTCTGTGTATTTTAGGTTCCTGTTTTGTGTCCAGTCTTGTCCTTACCCTTGTTAACGTGAGTACCCTGCCCAGTGCCGGTCCTTCCTATAGGCGACATAGGCAGCCGCCTAGGGCAGCATGAAGAGGGGGTGCTGTTGATAAATCTTGCCTAGGGCGCCATATGTACTAGGACCGCTACTGACCCTGTCTGTTTCCCAATTAAAAGAATAAACCCTTTGTTTGAGGCAATGTCTGGCTACTCTCCTGCGTTTGGGTCCTACGCCACCACACACTGTAACACATAAGGCATATTTGAATTCATTAAATACATCAAATTAAATTGTATAACCTTACTTTTAGAGTGTTTGATTTTAAAAGGGTTTCTAAGTAGCATTGGCTTCTGAGTGTAGGTGGCAACCTACAGATATTACCGATGGACTTACAAAAATGTCTATTATAATTCTTTAAACTTCTCTGTAATCAATGCATCTGCAGTCGTATCCCGGAATGTAAGCTCAGTTCAAATCTAGTATTTTTCACCCGTTACCAAGACACTGTAGCCTAATGATGGTACATTGCGTTAGTTTAGAGTATGTTATTAGGCTGAATGTAGGGGAAAGTGTATTACATGAGAAGGAAATGTATCAAAAGATTTTGGTGTGATTTCCCAGATAATGAAAATTGTGTTACCCATATAGATGGTGTCACTAAAGGGTCAACGACCTGAGCGTCAGGTCACCTCATAAAAGTAGAGGGCGCATTTGTTATGGAAAATCATCCCTAGTGAGCGGGCGCTATGAAGATAAATGAAAGTTGAAAAATTATCACAATTGTTTTATTAGTAGACTAACACTGCATTGCGAGAGCAGGTTTCTGCTCTTTCGTGTTTTTCTGCTGACATTGACATTGATAACTTAGGTTGGACATCTTTGAACAGTGCTAGTTCATGACTATACCATATCAAGCTTGATTGTCTATTCACCTACCATTTAGTTAGCTGATGATTAGCAGTGTACAATATTTTGTGTTAACTGGGTTCATAGGAAGATTAGATTTGATGTTCCTGCTAGTAATGGAGAGACCCAGCTTGTTAGGGCACAGCTTATTAAGGACCAAGGCACAGGTCACAGGTGTGCCCTTGCAGCAATCACAGCTCCTCTACCTGCCTGCCATCCTGCAACAGAACCAAAGACACAGAAACAGAACACAGAGAGAGGAGACCCAAACAATGCACAGAGCCAACAATCTAACATGGTTTATACCATCATCAGAACAGGCATAACCTCCCGATCACTACAAGTCATTCAGGTAATGTCCTATTGACTCATACAGCAGTGAACAGTATCCTTTCTGAAGTAGAGCAATGGCTAGTGTTTGCTGACCATGGCAGTGTTTAATAGCATTCAACTAAAGTTAAAAGCAGTAGGCCTACATCTTACACAGCAGAAAGAAAAATATGTATTTCAGGTCATCTGCAAGTCCCAGTGTGCCATTACAATCAACCCTGGGCCCAGCAGCAGCAGCTTGGGTAGGCCTGGTTGCACAATGAAATCCAGCTGCATGGTTGCTGCCAGAAGGTGACCTGAGAAGGAGTTGGGCCTTTGGGACATCATAGATGATCTGTTAAGTATAAAGACAACAGTGTGTGAATGTGAAGGACAGCCGATGAACCTTTATTTCTGTCACCTTGGCTGTGTATTTCACTTTTCTAGGTCTATACAAGGAAGATGACCGCTCAACAAACTGGCATCACAATATATTGGCACGAGAACCTATCACTTCATAACTGCTACCTCCAATCACTGTACATATTGTCCTGTCACTGAACATACTGTCCTGTAACTGTAGGCTACATACGTTTGCACTGGCACCAATTACTGTTATATGAAGGGAGTCAGGTGGCTGAGCGGTGAGGGAATCGGGCTAGTAATCCGAAGGTTGCCAGTTCGATTCCCGGTCATGCCAACTGACGTTGTGTCCTTGGGCAAGGCACTTCACCCTACTTGCCTCGGGGGAATGTCCCTGTACTTACTGTAAGTCGCTCTGGATAAGAGCGTCTGCTAAATGACTAAATGTAAATATGTTGTTTTATATGGCATCATGGTCCTGGGGGAATAGGTTTAGTGTTTATTTTGTATTTATTTAGGAGGTTTATTATATATTAGCTTGTCATAGGTGTACACTTGTTCTGAGTACTTATATGTCATGTTATGCCAGGTTGCTTTGCGTTGTCTTGTCCTAAGAATTTCAGTGCACAGTCTGACCCTGTGTTGGTCTGTGCATCTGACATTAAAAGACTTGAACTTGAAACTCTGTTTCGTTTTTATTATGTACAACCATATGCAATTGAAAATGACAATAAAATACACTTGACTTGAAGATTAGCCTAACAACAGTTGTATATTGCCACCAACTAAGTTTGCGCATTTGCGCACAATACTGAGGCAACGCAATCGCAGTGCAAGGGAAGTTCACAAAGCTCCTAGCCAGACAGACAGCCAGCCAGCCTGATATTACTGCATTTATTTGTCTCTGCACCAATTGTTATATCATAGAGTATTGCAATTGTGACCACCAACTTCATACTAATAGCTAACTAGCTAACCAACATTGTATTTGATAGTAGCCTAGCTCACACGAGCATTCTAAGACCTACTTTACTTACGTATTAGATGTTACAATTGTTGCCGTAATTTCCCATCGGAGATTCAAGCAAGCAGACTTTAATTTTGGAAAACCAGACGCTGATTGAGCCAAACCAGGCGTTAATTTCGTGTGGTTTGATAGACACGTCTCAAAAAAGCACACGTTTATTTAGACGCGTGCTTTGTGACACGTTAAAAGCACGCGTCTAAATAAACGCGTGCTTTGAACGTGTCACGTGACACGGTTCAATTTGAGGCGAAAAAGACGCCGACTTTGTATGGAAGTCGGCGTAATGGACGCCGTCTTTGTATGGAAGTCGGCGTAATGGACGCCGTCTTTGCATGCAAAGTCGGCGTCAATTACGCGTGGTTGACACACGGAGGCGTCTTAATACTTGCCCACTTGGCCTTCCATAAAAAACGGCCGTGTACAGACTGTACACGTTAAAATGTAACGTCTGTACACGAACGAGAATTCAGACGTTTTGGCACAATCGGCGTTCCATACTCTTTCTGCAAGTCAAGATTCACGAAGTGTTTCTGACTGCCACTTCAGCCAATTAAATTACATCATCTTGTCTCGCAGGCTCGAGGGCGCATTGGATAACTTGATTTTTTTTTTTTCACTTTTCTGGGCGACGAACAATAATACAAATGAGTTTTGCAAATATATTGTGCAAAATATTTTTTCTGAATCGATCCAAATTACAGCACAAAGGAGTTCTCTAAAATATTGGTGGGGACAATTTTTTCATCTTAAAATGTTGGTGGGGACTAGTACCTAGCGTCCCCCCCTAAATCTATGGCAGGCCGTTTTAACATTTATTTCTACAAACGTACTAGTCACTATTTTGAAGTTACTAGTACTTATTCTTTAGTTACTTGTAACTAATCCAATAGTTACTAGTATCTATTCCCATTTTACTAGTAACTTTTCATTAGATACTAGTACCTATTCTTTAGTTACTAGTAACTATTCCGACATATCCCGAAAGCAATAAGTACTAGTAACTATTGCCAACAAGATATCTAGTTAACATGCAAATTAGCTTCTGAAGATATCTAGTTAACATGCAAATTAGCTTCTGAAGATATCTAGTTAACATGCAAATTAGCTTCTGAAGATATCTAGTTAACATGCAAATTAGCTGCTGAAGACCACACCACACAGAAGACGCCGTTTTAACATTTATTTCTATAAACGTACTAGTCACTATTTTGGAGTTACTAGTACTTATTCTTTAGTTACTAGTAAGAATAGTTACTAGTATCTATTCCAGTTTTATTAGTAACTTTTCATTAGATACTAGTACCTATTCTTTAGTTACTAGTAACTAATCCAATAGTTACTAGTATCTATTCCCGTTTTACTAGTAACAAATTGCACAATTTTACAATTGTATTCTATGGGGCTCTGCTTTACAGATATCTACTATTTGTGTCCAACTAGTATCTATTCAAACAGTTACTAGTATCTATTCCAGTTTTACTAGTAACTATTCATTAGATACTAGTGTGGAAGAAATTGCGATTTCCGGTGTGCTTACATTATTCACTAATCAATATAACTAGTCATTGGATACTAGTTAGTATGTTCTCATGTAAGCTTGCTATTAATAAGAGTAGATGGTGTCTATGTGTCAGGGTTAATAGATGTTCGTGATCAGGAGAAAGTACTGGGTAAACGTCCTTGGTCATGACTACAAGGAGAGCGCCAACTATGATCTCTCTAGTCTGAGTGGTCATGTGTTGGGAGCTGTGAATCTCTTCCTCTGAGACTGTTGTAACGTCATTACTGCCTGACTGTCACTATCTATGTTTACATTCCTGTGCCCTATAAAAGATGGTCCTCCGGCTTTCAGAGCGGAGAGAGACATGATTGAGACCTAAGCCTGGTGTTGTGTGGTCATTTATTGTCAGAGGTCTGGTTTTCTCTCCCAATCTGCAGATTGATAATACTTATTAAAATCCAGAACTCAACTGAACTTAGTCACTCCGTTTATGAAGAGACGGACAAAACACTTTCTTCATCAATTGGCGTTGTCGAGCAGCAGGATTGCAGAACCAGATCCAGGAGAGACCCACGGCAGCACCAGTATAAAGCATAACCCGTGGTGCACAAAACTAAATGGTAAGGGGATCCTTTTCCAAAACCCCATTCACGGACTGCTTTATGCTTGGTGCGCCTGCTGTCCCTCTGCGATGCTGGTAACGTAAACAATTTAAGAACCTTTTATTGTGACGTTCAGTTGGGAGCCTGGTCTTAGCAGACCAGAGTCTGCTAGGCCTCAACAGGAGGAAGATAATATTAGAGTTTTGGTTTAGTAAATTTGGGTCATTAATTGACTTGCTATTTTTACTTTGTCTTGGTCAGAGTTGGCAAACTCTGATAGCGTACAAGAACTCTGGTCGTGTGAAGTATTGAAAAAGTATGTAAAACAATCTGTGTTCTTGATCTGAGGCAAAGGATCTGTTAAGAGAATACGTCCCATACTCTTGATCTGGGGAAAAGGATCTGATAACAGAGAGTATGGTTTTACAGATGCAGACCAGGGGTGAACCAAACAAGGAAAGGTATGTGTTTCTTTTAAAATGCACGTTTACAGCTGAAAACTTTAGTTGAACAGACATCTTATGTTGGTTTGAATTGTATTAAGTTGAATTGTAACTGTATTAAGTTTTGTGTTGGGCTTTTCTCTTTTGAACAGAGATCTTAGTGGGACTTTTATTTTTGTTTGAATTGTAACTGTATTAAGTTTTGTTTTGGGCTTTTCTTAAGACCAAGCACAGTAGGTGGGCGGTCATAATGTATCAGGGTCACAGGCTTTATGCGAGAGACCAACTTTTAAGGGTAAAGTGGTTTTAAACAAGTTAGGGATACTTTGACAATGTAAAGGGGCAGTTAGGCTTTTAACTGACAAGCTTGGCATTTAATTATCAGCGAGGGACACAATCAAATACTAAGGGAAAGATATAGACTGGCAGTTTATGAATTAACTCGTCCCTTTTAAGCACGAATTGTGGTTATTTTGTTACTTATGGAGTTGAGGAAATTATTGTATGCGCGTTCCCAAAGAGTTGGGTCTTTGTAGGCGCGTCCCATGATCGAGCGCCGGAGGGCGAGGATAGTTTGGTTTGAAAAAGGCCATATTTGTAGTTCACTACCACATGATATTGTAGTTCTTTTATTCTTCAATATTGTGACCGTTTTACAGTGCTATGAGATTGTGCGACTGTTTTATAGTGCCATGTGATTTTGTGACTATATTCTAAAGTGCTGTGTGATTCTTGCTGCAGTAAATCATAAGAGTTGGCTACATAGCCTACCGTTATGAGATTTGTTACAGATACTTTGTATTCAGATACATTGTAATTCAGTATGGGTAATCTAGCTTCCAGTACAGGAGCGATAGAGACGTTATTAGTCCAGCCCGATATATGATTTGATTTACATGGAATTCAAGCAGTGTCAAGCATTGAGAGATGGCATGCGTGGATTAATCATGACCCGAGACATTGTTTTCCGCTGGAGTGAACGTTTGATGTAAAAAAAAAATATATATATATAGGATAGTTTAAAAGCGTTTTTGAAAGACAAGGAAACAAGTCGGACGTGTAAACAATTTGTCAGCTGGCCAATGTTTATGATATGGTTAACTGAAGCTACGAGACGACGTGGCATTGTCTATCTTGAGAAAATACAATCAAATCAAGCTAAAACGGATTCTGATAGAGAAGCAAGAAATGACCCGGAGCGTCTTGAGACAGAGAAAAGATGATCAGACTGAACAAAGTCATAAAGTGAGGGAACTCAAGACATTGCTCGAACATGTTAACATGAAGATGCTTGAACAGACTAACAGTGCCAAAACTAATTGTGAGAAGTCAGTAGTTGTGAAACAGGCTGAAGGTAGCGCTAATTCTCAAGGGAAACGAGAGTCTACCAAAGATTTGTAGCCTATTTACCTACGATGAAGATGATGTTGTTGCTATAGCTGTGGCTATGCAGAGGAGAGCCAGAGACAGGGAAAATGCATTATTAGGGGAAGCAGCGGGTCAGGTGCAGCCAGAACAGAACCTACAAGAGAAGGTTTATATCACAGCAAAACATGATGGGTGAGGTTAATCAGGAAGGCCTGTCAGTTGAACCCCCAGGTATCAATGAACCCTATGTGTGCATATCCAGGTCCTGATGTATGACAGCCTATGTACCTTTATCGCCCATGGTCAGTGACTGAGCTGAGGGAGCTAGGAAAGGGATTTCCTGACATAAGAGGACTCAGCAACATTTCTAAGAGATTTGAAAATAGCTATCAATGCCAACATACCTACTCTTATTGATTTGAATCAAGGCTTAGAGGGTGAACTCCAGACCGGTATGTTGAGAAAACTTAAAGCATAGGTTTCTGATGGTGTTTAATGGCAGTAATACTGGAGGGGTGTTGCTTGACTGGAGCAAAGTGTATGATCGCAAACAGAAAAGATGAGGATCCTACAGATGATCTGGAAAGACTTACTAGGATTTTTTTTGTTGAAAAAAAACATTCTGGTTTTACAGCAGCTGCATCCCCATGCCACTTTATCATGTGTTCATATGTGGATTGCTTCCTGAACTCCAGGTAGAAGTTAAGAAACAGGTTCTAAATTGGGAGAATAAAAACTGTTGATATGATTATGGATTATGTCAAACATAATTGTACATTGATGCAGGAGAATGCAGGAAAGAAAGTTGAGAAATTAATGACATTGCAAATGAATGTCTTACGGAGAATAATATATGTAATTTCTTTTCTAAAAAAACAAAAAAAAACAAAATAGGTTCAAATCATTGAGGTTAGAGTCCTCTAAAAAATAGGGTTAGAGTCCCTGAGGTTAGAGTCCTCTAAAGTAAAGAAAAAAAATAGGTTCAAATCCTTGAGGTTAGAGTCCTCTAAAAATAATAATAATAATAATCAAGAATACGGGAGGCAGAGAGCTTCTCTTTTTCAAGTAAGACCCAGAGCTACTAGGTTAGCCAGTTCAACAGTATACAGTACCCAAATCAATGAGATGATAGTGGTAGTTTCTGGGGTTCCTGTGGACACAACTGTCAGTTAGCTCGTATGGGTGGATAGATGGATCTTTGAAAGATGAACATGTATTTCTTTCAACTATGTAAAAGTAAGTAACAAGTAAATCTGTAGGAAAGGAATTTGTTGTGCAAACTGAACCGAAATGAAATGCACTACTGACTTTTTCTTATCTATTCCTTAGGATAAAGAACACTTGGCCTAGCAATCCCATACACATCCCCCAGCAGTGGAATGCAGAGATTTTAGCGACCGCAGATGTGGCTTTGCTAGAAGCTGGGCCTGAGCTACTGTGGTCCACACACGCTTATCATATTGGGCGCATTAAGAATGCTACCCCAGTTGTTATCATTGTTTGTAGTACGACTCTTGAGAACCGTACCTCAGTATGCTAGTAATAGAGAAGTAGGGAAAGGTATTGTCCCAGTTATTAATGCTTTGTTGAAACAAGGAGTCATAGGTAGACTTTAGGTCAATTTGATCCTTTAATGCTAATAAAATACTTGGAAGTTTATTATGGGTTTATAAGCAGGTAATGCCTGTGTTATACATCCTGTTGTGCCTAACCCTGTTACGATACTTAGCAAGTAACCCTGTTACTTTCTAGCTCTGTGAATTACTATTGTTTGCTTTCTTTTCTGTTACCATTGCAGAAGAGAGCCAGTATCTGTTTGCATTCACGTTTCGCCAGGTCCACTATACATTTCAGTTCTACCACAGGGGTACACCGAATCACCTACGTTGTTTAGTCAAGCATTACGAGAGGACCTCCAGGATGTCACCTTAGCAGCCGGCTCTACTCTGGTGCAGTATATTAATGACCTTTTTGATATGTTCTAAGAATCTTGCCTCCTGCCAACAGGACACTATTGCTGTGCTACAGGCACTAGCTGAGAAGGGCCACAAGGCCTCAAAGGCAAAACTGCAGTTATGGTCTTAGGAGGTCAAGTATCTGGGCCATACACTCAAAGGTACAGAGCATCTATTGACGCCTGATAGAGTGGAGGCCATCCGATGGATACCGAAGCCTAGAACACCAAAACAACTCAAGTCTTTTTCTAGGTTCAGCCAGGGAATTGTCGTTAGTAGATCCTTGATTATGCTGTGTTGGCTAGACCTATCCTTGACTTAAGGAAGGAGACTGATACTCATTTGTTGTGGAAAACTGAAGCTGATAAATCATTTGTATCTCTCAAGCAGGCCTGGGCCCAGGCGCCAGCTCCCGGTCTGCCAGACTACACCAGGGTGTACTGACCCAGCAGTATGGTAATCTTAAGAGGCCTATTGCCTATGTGAGTTCTTCTTTAGATACTGTGGCAGCAGGTTTCCCCCCGTGCTTACGAGCAGTCTGTGCTGCGGCAACATGTGTGTAAGCAACTTCAGATATAGTGCTGGGGTCGCCCTTGGCAGTGATGGTTCCTCATGCAGTAAGTGCTTTTCTGTTACGCACCAAAACTCAACACCTGTCAGCCACTAGAGCTACAAAGTATGAACTGTAATTGTTGACTCAAAGTAACATTACAATCCATAGATGCTCCCCATTGAATCCAGCTTCATTGTTGCCCACCCCTGATGATGGTGAACCACATGACTGTGAGATGGTTGTCGATAAAGTGCTAACACCCAGACCTGATATGTTTGACAAACCTATGGATAATGCTGAACTTGTGTTGTACGTAGATGGATCTTTGTCCCGAGAATGGGATGGCTCTCTAAACTCCGGATATGCGGTCTGCACGGACAGTGAGACATTCAAATCTGGTAAACTGTCTCCACAATGCACTGCACAGCAGGCAGAGTTTTGCTTTGACAAGGGCATGTTGTTTGTCAGAAGGCAAGGTCGTAAATATTCACACTGACTCAAGGTTTTGGTGCCATATGGCGAGAAAGAGGTTTCATTAACTCCTCAGGTGGAGCAATCAAGAATGGAAAGATGATTGATAATTTGTTGTCTGCAATACTACTACAGAGAAAGCTAGCTATTGTTACTAAGTGTGAGGCTCATACTAACAATACAGATGATGTTTCAAGAGGAAATGCTAGAGCTGATTTAGCAGCAAAGGCTAACTCCTCTGATGTGTCCCAGGTCTCTATTTGTTTGTGTCTCAGCAACCGGAAACACGCACTCCCTCTCTTCATGTTGTGGCGGACCTTTGAGCCGCTGCTGATAACACTGAGAGGGATGATTGGTTATCTGTTGGCTGTGCGAAAGATTCCATGTGCATTGTTCCCTTGGTTGGCTCGCATGGCGCACGGATGTGCCCATACGAGCAAGGGGGGTATGGTCTCAATAGTAAATACAGATTGGTTTGCACCTGTTTTTTTCCACAAAGGCTTAGCAACATTGTGCTCAGTGTCATATTTACCAGCAGCATAATCCCGAAAAGGGACCAAAGAGAAGATCCCACCCACCACCAAGTGGTCCTTTTATTAATTTACAAAATGTTGTACAACAACAAGTGTTGTAATTTTGAGTATGTACTTGTAATTGTTGACATGATCTCGAAATGGGTAGAAGCCTACCCATGTCGGAAAGTTGATGCTACCACGATAGCCAAGATTCTTATTATTAGAGATGTGATCTGTAGATATGGGATCCTCACAAGACTGTCCAGTGATAGAGGTTCACATTTCACGGGTCAAATTGTTCAGGAACTTTGTAAAGCGCTCCAGATCAACCAGCATTTTCACTGTCCCTACCACCCACAGTCTGCAGGGGCAGTGGAGAGGCAAAATGGAACTTTGAAAAACAAACTAGCCAAGATATGTGAAGAGACTGGCCTAAAATGGCCTGATGCACTCCCACTAGCTCATATGGCCATGAGCCCAGAGGAGGAATGGACTTTCCCCACACAAGATAGTTTTAGGGAGACCAATGAAATTGCCTGTCTCTCCCCCACTATCATTGAAACAGATGGATATCCACCAGATGGATGATACAATGTTAAACTTTTGTTTTGCCCTAACTAGAGCAACCAGGGTTGTGCATTCACAGGTGAAAGCTGCCCGCTGGGGAGCCATGTCATCCCTATCAACCGGGAGACTATGTGAAAGTGCACAAACGGAGGACTGCCCTCTCACCAAGATGGACCGGTCCATACCTGGTTTTCTCTTGGTGACTCACACAGCTGTAAAAGTGGAAGGTCGTCCGACATGGATTCATGCAACGGAGTGCAAAATGGCCCCTCCACCGAACAACACGGTGGAGGGTCCCAACGGAGAGCCAGGGGCCGGTGGAGGAGCAGGTGCACCTCCAAATGGTGCCTGCTCCAACTTGTCATTTGTCTCATCCCCACTGGGTTACTCCTCCAGGAGTACACCAAGGGGGGTGGAGACCCGTTTGCAGCGGCTGATCCGGGAGCAGGCTCCAGTCCAGCTGACCGATTTGAGCCAAAACCAGGATCCCGCCATCCAGCACTCCAATCCAGGGGCGCTGAGAAGGAGGTCCCAAAGAGCACCCACCCGGAGGTGTTGAAGACGTCGAAAGGTGAGTCACATGAGGAGAAAGCCAGAGAGGGGCTGCTGTTGCTACCATGCCTCTCTCCCCCATGTGTGATTCATGAAGCAGATGACAGCACCCAGACGGGAAACCAGAGAGAGGAGCCTGGAGAGGGGAAGACACTTTCAGTCTTCCTCCGGCCTCTACATGAAGCAGATGACAGCACCCAGAATGGGGACGAGAGGATACTGTGGTGGAGGCCCTCGGCTGTTTCAAGGAAACCGAGGCCGCTGCCGGAGCTACGATGAGAGATGAGATCCAGACATACTGACGCACACACCTGACAGACATTTACTGATACTGGACGCACGAGTCCACAGACATCGCATACATGAGCCACACCGAGAGTCACTATTGCACGCTCCCAATTATACTGATGTGAACATTGAGATTCATCATAAAGCACACATGAAGAACAATCTGTGCAACAACACCTTTCCGTGGACGGGAAAAAATGACTGGACGCAGCATTAGAGGGGACAGACCTTGCAGGGTTTGTGGTTAGAGTCCCAAGCATTCTGGAGGTTATCCAGGGATATCTGTCCCTCTGTCAATGGCTGATATGTGTAAGGTCAAGAAGTGGCCTTGTGTAGGGTTGGATGTAACAAATGTGACTGTTCTGTCGAACAAGTCAGTCATCTCTTGAATATGCCCCACCTGCATTGTTTTGTGTATGGCATAGTGGTACAGTGAGAGTGAAAAAATACATGCAAGGATACGGTTTCTATGTATGCTCACACTCTACTGGATGATTTGTAAGTTCAATTGTATCTGAGTTCAATGTTACTTGTCCTGTATACCATTTGGGCGGGTGACATAAATTCCTGATGTTGCTGACTATGCTATTCCTACACTTTTAGCATACTACAGAAGATGTAGTATATGGTTGATTAAATGTTTAAATAATTATGGGAAGGTATTTGGTAAAAAGACATGTAACCACACTGTGGTATGTATGCTAACAGCCTGTTGCATGATTTGCCTGTTGCAGATGGACCTGTAAGTATAAGGGCATCACCATTTTGGTCTCGTCGTGCAGCTAACAATGGCACCATGTGGGTATGTGTTAAGAGTGCTTATTATTTCCTGCCGGCCGTCTGGTCAGGAACGTGTTACCTTGGGTTTATTGTAGGAGCCCTCAGACCTGTAGATGGGTTGCCCCTGCACCCCTTTCCTAAACATTGGTGGCACCGCCACAAGAGAAGTATTATTAATGCAGATGCTAAGAAGCTGGGATCACATCACGTGGATTCAATAGTACTCAGTCACTTTTCACGTTTTCAGTTGCCATTCTCCCTGTGTATGGTGTTATCACTGCCTTTAGAGATATTAGGAGCTTAGCAGTAGGGTTGGAGTCCATTGGTAATGAGACAGCCGACGCCTTAACTGCAGTTGCGTCTGAGATGAAGGCCATGAGGCAGGTAGTGCTCCAGAACCGTATGGCACTGGATTATCTGTTGTCAGCTCAGGGAGGTAGCTGTGCTGTGATAGGTCATGACTGTTGTACTTTTATCCATGATGAATCTGCTAATATCACAAGTATGGCTGCTTACATTAAAACATAATGTCAGCTTTGGGGGAACCTGAAGCTAGGAATTGTGCTGACTGACCTCCTCTGTTCGGGGTTTCTTTTTCGACTATCATTCAAATAGGAATCACTGGATTGGGCATGTTAATCGTTGTTGTGCTGATTGTGGTTTGCGCTTGGAAGATGTGTACTGCCTGCTGTGTACAGTGCTGTGCAGTAGGTTTTCGTAAGGCTGCCAGTAAGATTATGGTAGCCCAAATCAAGCCACAGACAAAAGCAAGCAAGACTGATGATAACTTTATTGCCCTGGGAATGACTGAAATGTCTGATATGTAATCTCAAGTACCAAGTGACTATTTTGCCAATGTAATAAAGATGGCCATTTGCCTCCTTCTATTTTCCAACTGATATACAATGCTGTATGCAATGTGAATAGATCTGTCCTTGACCACAGATCAGTTAACAATAATTAAAGATGGTTACTTTATTACTTTTTATACTGTTTGAAATACTCTGAATTTAATGAACAGTGTTTGACCTATACCCTGATGTGTTGAGCTCACGAGAGCATGACCAGTGGGTATGTCCAGCAGAGAAATATGCCTATGTTTCTAGAACTATTGATAAACTAAGCAAAAAGCTATTCACTTCAATGACTTTGTACCTTTTCACCTGTGATTGGGTACTACCTAATATTTCTTCAAATCCTATAATCATGTATGCTGTGCTGAGTAGTTACAGATACTGTATTGTTTGATTGTTAAGGTTTTTAAATGGTATGAAACTTGTGAAATGTAAGGCACTACAGCAGGCCCCAGATAAACAGTTGATGAATGGTTGTTGTGTTGACGTTAAACGTCAAAATGGGGGGACTGTGGAAGAAATTGCGATTTCCGGTGTGCTTACATTATTCACTAATCAATATAACTAGTCATTGGATACTAGTTAGTATGTTCTCATGTAAGCTTGCTATTAATAAGAGTAGATGGTGTCTATGTGTCAGGGTTAATAGATGTTCGTGATCAGGAGAAAGTACTGGGTAAACGTCCTTGGTCATGACTACAAGGAGAGCGCCAACTATGATCTCTCTAGTCTGAGTGGTCATGTGTTGGGAGCTGTGAATCTCTTCCTCTGAGACTAATGTAACGTCATTACTGCCTGACTGTCACTATCTATGTTTACATTCCTGTGCCCTATAAAAGATGGTCCTCCGGCTTTCAGAGCGGAGAGAGACATGATTGAGACCTAAGCCTGGTGTTGTGTGATCATTTATTGTCAGAGGTCTGGTTTTCTCTCCCAATCTGCAGATTGATAATACTTATTAAAATCCAGAACTCAACTGAACTTAGTCACTCCGTTTATGAAGAGACGGACAAAACACTTTCTTCATCACTAGTAACTATTCTTTAGTTACTAGTAACTAATCCAATAGTTACTAGTATCTATTCCCGTTTTACTAGTAACTTTTCATTAGATACTAGTACCTATTCTTTAGTTACTAGTAACTAATCCAATAGTTACTAGTATCTATTCCCGTTTACTAGTAACATTTAAAATTTTACTATCAAGTAGTCATTTTTACTCGTCATAAGCAATGACGAGTAAAAACGCATTTGTTACTAGTAAGAATAATAATGTCACTAGAAACAATTGTAATAGTTACTAGTAACTAAAGAATAGTTACTAGTATCTAATGAAAAGTTACTAGTAAAACGGGAATAGATACTAGTAAGTATTGGATTAGTTACTAGTAACTAAAGAATAGGTACTATAGTATCTAATGAAAGTTACTAGTAAAACAGGAATAGGTACTAGTAACTATTGGATTAGTTACTAGTAACTAAAGAATAGTTACTAGTATCTAATGAATAGTTACTAGTAAAACTGGAATAGATACTAGTAAGAATCTGTTTGGAGATATCCTAAGTTTGGAGATATCTTCACTCAAATGTTCTAATGAATAAGCATGAGGCAGACAACCACATGCTTTCCTTGTCCGGCCCACTCGCAATGGAAGCTGTTTTTTTCTCATCGCGGTCAGAATTATATAGCCTGCAGGCGACAAACCTCAAAATTAAACAATGTTCGCGGGATGCTGAACGCGTTCTTCACACGCTGCGTGCTATATTCTTTTTACGTTTTTGATAAATGAAAAATGCCAGAGCTCGAGTTAGCTTCGACATGATAATGCCTTAAGCGTTGATGGCTTAAGGACTGTACAGTAGTTTATCCACTCTTACATTGGGGGGAACACTATCGATACCCTTTGTTCACCAGTTATTATAGTTCATGACATATCTGACGATCATTTGTTAGATGCCTTCTGTATTTTACACTAAGACATTAAATTATCTCATAAACGGGCTGCATGTCTGACGCGTGATCTGTCGGTGCGGAGGAGACACCAGAGAAAGAAGACAATATATCTTAATTATTATTTGTATTTTCCCATGGGACCAGTGTGGTATCATCCCTGTATAATTAATATATCTCATATGTATTTTGTCCAAGAATAACTGGTGGAAGTTGTGGTTCAATGGCTAAATGTACCAGCCAAAAGAATCAGCACTACAACAAGCTGGATGATTATCAATGACATTTTCTGTTTTGAGTACATTTCAATTTAATAGCTATTTCTTGATGATGCTATATATGAAGGCTAAGAGAATTCATCATGAATTGTGTTGCCGATGATGAACTCAGAAGAACGGACCACACTACTTAACCCTCGTGCTGCCTTCGGGTCACATGACGCAAAGGTTCATAACGAACCATCGTTGTGTTTACCCAATTTTACCCAATACAAAAACAAATAAAAATAATTTTCTTTTAACCTTCGCAATGTGGGGGGTCTGAGACAGCCCAACGGTTAAAAGAAAATGCTTCACTTTGTTTTTGTATGCGGTAAAGTTGTCGCAATACGACGGTGGGTCACAATGACTGATGGGTCAGAACGACCCGAAGATAACACAAGGGTTAAGGCCTTGCGGTCCCTGTCTGTGCAGCTCCCATACCACACTGTGATGCAACCAGTCAGTATGCTCTCTATAGTGCATCTGTAAAAGTTAGTGAGTCCATGCTGAACTTCTTCAGTCTCCTCAGGAAGAATAGGCGTTTACGGGCCGCTTTGACCACCTTGTCCGTGTGAACAGACCAGGTGAGATCATTGCTGATTGTAAGGATGAGATCTCTGTCTCCAGGCAAGCCGGAAGGAGGCACGACAATTAGAAAAGGGTTGACTCGGTTTTATTAGTAACAACGTCGGATCATGCCATCAGTCCATGACAGAGGGATAGCATGAGTGAGAAACAAGTCTCTCAGAGGTCCATTATATACATGAGCTGGCCCATACAGATATAGTAACCACCAAAACATGCCCTTAAACGGTACACATTTCCCAACTTAATGCACAGGAGAAACAGCACACAGGTGATGCGTCATAACTCATTGTTTGTACTTTTCTCAAAGGTTAAACAGAGCACATTCCCTGATCTATATGTGTATTGTCAAAGGCCCGCTGCGTGACCTCTTGACCACAGCAAGAGACAACCTCACATGATTCTGATATGTAGAAAATCTGCATATCACTGATGTTCACCCCGAGGAACTTGAAGCAGCTGACCTTCTCCACTTCGGATCCGTTGATGTGTAGGGGTGCGTGCTCCTCCTCCTGCCGCCTCCTAGTCCACAATCATCTCCTTGGTCTTGCTGACGTTGAGAGAGAGGTTATTGTCCTGACACCATGATTTCAGGTTATCAACCTCCTCTCTGTAGGCTGACACTGTCAGAGATGAGGCCCACGATGGTTGTGTCGTCAGCAAACTTAACAAGGAGGTTGGGGCTGTGCGTTGCCGCACAGTCGTGAGTGAACAAGGCTGAGCACATAGCCCTGGGGGGTGCCTGTGTTGGTGATAACTATTGGTAGTAACTATTGGAACTATTGGAATAGTTACTAGTAACTAAAGGATAAGTACTAGTAACTTCAAAATAATCAAATCAAATCAAATTTATTTGTATAGCCCTTTTTACACGCAAGCATGTCACAGAGGGCTTCACATATGCCCATAGAACTGCCCCTCAACCAACCTAAACCCTCAAGGAAGGAAAATAGTGACTAGTACGTTTGTAGAAATAAATGTTAAAACGGCTTGCCATATAAATCTACACCGTTTCGTTATTTCGCTACCTACTTTTATAGTGTGGGTGATGCGGAGAACCTGAGCAAGAACACGGTCTGCCGCGCAATTTGCGAAGGATTTTCTTCAATGGCTGTTGCCACCATACTCTGATTAATGGAGTGATGAAAAAGAGATATCCAAAGTGCCCTTTGTAAAAACTTTGGACTCTAATATGTTTACAAAATGAAACAAGGATTTTCATTCTGTCTTCATGCAATGTTCTGATTTCCGTTCTGGAAATGTATGCACATTATATCATATTTTACAATTTCATGCATCATTTGCTCATTTAAACATACATTTACAGGAAACTAGTAATGAAAACAATATTTGACCTAATATTAGTTATCAACTGGGGAGGTTTCATGTTGATATGTTATCCCTATTCACTGGGGTGTCTCCCCTTAACCCATTCTGTTGTCCTTGGGTTGCTTTGCGCCTTTTCCTAATAATTTCCATATCAGAAATGTGTTTCTTTCAACCAAAACATTTCAAACCAAAAATAACAATGTGTATGGTACCATACAATGCTCTTCAAAAGTTAAATAAATGATCATTTCACTACTTTCATTGAATTTGGATGTTTCATTCACTTTTATAGCATTTTTCAAAAAGAATAAATAGGACATTGAAAGAAAGAAATGGTGAAAACCCCCACAAAAGACTCAAAATGCACAACAAAAAAGCCACAAAAAGGTATAAAAGGACCAAAACGTAGAAAAAAGTTTAACAAATACATCCTTATGTGTTCTCCCTTCCTATAGGAACACAGAAAAGCCAGCCTTGTTGTTTTAATTAAAAGCCTCTTATACTCTATATCGAGCCTCTTATACTCTATGTCGAGCTACAGGGTTCTTTTATACAGGGCCCTTGCATTGTCTGCTCCAACCTGAAACAAATAAAGAACATTGTCCCTTTGCAAGGCACACTTGGAGAAAGTTGAAGGTGTCCATTTGACTACTGTGTTTCAAGGTTCATTGCTTATAATTTGTGTCTTTGTCTTGGCCTTGAAGTGGAGGCCCTAGGCTCAGGGGGAGGAAGACGTTCCTCTTCCTGCTGAGTTTAACACCATAGCAATTTAATCAATTGAGTCATATTTGAAATGAGCACTGTAAGGACTTTTGTCTCATGTTCAGACCACCACCATTAGCAAGTCATTACAGACACTTCAATCACAGCCACACGTTCACACACTCTCACCATCTGTGTTGCAAGTGGTAAATAAAACTCAAAAGTGTACCCCCAAAATGCTCTCTGAGCAGGCAGACACCGTTTCCTGATCATCTAGGACCTCCACTTGAGAAAGTAAATGGCATATTTGATCAATATTCAGCAACCACATATGGCATACATACTGGCATATATTAGTTTCACTGTTACCTCTGTATGGCACAGGGACGACAGTGGGTGGTGGCAGCAACACCACCGTATTTCCTGTCACTGCAGAGAACAGTAATATTTCACTCCTACAATATTCATAAATAATTGTTGAATGAACATGGTCACATAGATTACTTGAAACATACATATGCTTGGGTTTCCGAGCTGCTGCCACCAGGGTCTGAAGAAATGTCCCCTTCCACTCCTTCCATCATGGGGCGACCCTGATAGCTGGTCAAGGCCAGCTCCTCAGCAGGAGTGAAGTCCTGTGGAGGAGGGCCCCCCAGTTTTCTTTGCCTTATGTTTCTTCCTGTTGGCTGCAAGCAATTTCATTGTTCTATAGGCCCTTTGTAGCTATACCAATATCCTACAAAAGGGACTGACTAAGGCAATTCAGCCTTGTACTTGTTGGCCTTAAAATATGTGCAAGTATTGCCTACTGCTACTTACCGTTTTGAATTATGGTTTTATATTATTATTAAAAAAAAAATTCTCCCACGATCGTTTGCCACTGCCAGGGTTGCACGTAAAATAATACAGCAACAAAAGTTTAACGTTATGGAATGCACACGTGTAATTATGGTCACATCTTGTACCTGGGGCACAAGATATCAATAAGTCATGTAGCTTACACATATACAGCGTCTGCTATTTTCTGCCAGGTTGGCAGCAGCGACTTTGCTGATTTTTGTCTGTATTATATGTCTGTATTCCTGATATGTTTGTATTACAATATTTCACGCAGGAGGAGTAGACAAAGTTTGGAAGATTATTGTCGGCTCCTCCTGTAGTGATGGGTCGTTCGCGAACGATCCGTCTCTAAGAGCCGGCTCTTGAAGGTGAACGTCGGGAGCTGGCTCGCATATCTGAAGAGCCGACTCTATTTTTAATAGATTAATACAGCCTATAAAAACTAAATGATTATTAAATAATGAATTTTAATTGTATTTAAAATAATTGACTAATTCAAAGAACAACAAAAAAATACTTGTAGGCTTAAAGGCGCACACGATCATCCTCACATTCTGTTCCTGTCAATCCTGCATGAGGTACTGCCAGTCAAAACTCGGAGGAGAGCCATGACAAATCAATGCATTTTTAAAGATATGTGGTTACGGTCGAGTATGATTTAATTTCATAATTTAATTCAAATTGTTTTCACACCCATCATAGTCAAATTCATAGTTAAAACATGTATTTTTTAAAGAGCCGTTCGGGAGCCAAAAGAGCCGGCTCTTTTTGGTGAGCTGAGCCATACGAGCCGCCTCACGAAAAAGAGCCGGAATGCCCATCACTATCCTCCTGCGTGAAATATGCGACTCTTGTTTTGTCCATGTTTGCGATTGGACATACGGTGCAAACACCGCCCCTTTATGTGAACGCGCACGTCTCTAGATTGGAAAGATCTGGGGGGTATTCGTCGTAGCTCGCTAAGCGGTTTAGCGAGCTAATTTTCAGGCTAAGATAAAAAACGCCCCTCTTTTTGGTTCGTGGAAGCAACTTTCGATAAATCACCATAGTAACATATCAATTAGCACTAACCTGCTCCAGAGCAGGCTAACGTAAGTGTAGCTGGATAAGCTTGCCACACCCCCGGAAAATAACATGGCAGCTCCCTTTTTGAGAGACCCAGTTGACCAAGGAGCTATATTTTAGTTCGATTAGCTTTCCATAGCAATAGTTCTTCGCGATTGCCAAGATCCTTTATTTCACACGGATGAGTTCTTGTTTGAGCGATATCGATTCAGCCGACAAGGACTCATTTATTTGCAAGACCTTCTCGGGCCGTACATTGCAAATATCACACGCCGCAGCAAGCTTTATGCTTTATTATGAGCTTATGCTGCTGTATGTGAATATGTAACGCTATGTTTTACGAAATGTCTTGTCTTATCTGTTGTGCCTGTGCTTTTTATGTTTCACTGTGGGAGAGTGGGAAACGTCATATCGATTCCTTTTTATGTCTTGACATGTGAAGAAATTGACAATAAAGCTACTTGAAACTTTAACTGTGCTTCCGACTGCATAGCCTTGAGTTTTTTTTGCGTCAGGTAGGCTATACCCTCCTTGAGGGTTTAGGTTGGTTGAGGGGCAGTTCTATGGGCATATGTGAAGCCCTCTGTGACATGCTTGCGTGTAAAAAGGGCTATACAAATACATTTGATTTGATTTATAGGCTACATTTTTATACAGTATATGGCGATGCAGAAAACATTGGCAAAGCCGCAGCATGCGTTGCTGTAAGAAAAGTGTACTTGGCGCTTAACCAGCTGATGAATCAATTCATCATATTCCCTGGCCATGTCCCAGTCAATGAAATCAAAGAGGGATTTACACATAGGCCTACATGCATATACACATATATATAGTACATGATATAAGCTCAGTAGCCTACATATATCCTCATAAGTGTCTATGAATTCGTATCAATTAGATACTCTTTGGCCTTGTTTTTATCTAGCCTACTTATTCTGAAAGAGTTGAGATCATTATTTTCGCTAGCAAGATCTCATTCGATTATTAATTTCCATTAAGCCTATACCAGCAGGCACATTTAAAGAAATGTGATCTGATTGATTGGGGTAATGAGGCACTTATACATTTCCCCCAAACTTTCGCATTTAGCTTATTGGCAATTTTTTTTGCCAAGCTGCTTGTCTTGCTCTGGCAGCGGTGGCGGTGTTTGACTTAGCCATGATAATATATGCTTATTGTCTTATAGAGACTCATTATAATAGTTTGCTCGGATGGCGAGAATAGCCTATCACCGCTCTCTCTTTCGTATTTTCCGCCATCATACCGTTAGAAAATCACGGTTTTGGTGATCGACCTTTCCTGCCTTTTGAAGTAGGACGTGCACGTGCAATTTCCCTGATAAGTTTAGCCTGATTGAAATTAACCACATGATTTGGATGGATCAGCCGTTGACGAACCGATATTTGCTATTCTCACTCATCTCGCTAATGTTAACGGGCTAAAGGGACAATTGATTAACTTAGCTTCAACCCTTACGACGAACGGGGCCCTGGGTTGAGTTAGAGAGTTGATAACCGCCGTCGTGATACCACTTATCGTGATTGCGATTGTTACGCTTCGCGTAGCCGGGTAACTAAAAGTGATCCAGAGCATGTTGATCTTGATTCGTAGTACAGGGGCCCGTTCTCCGTACGTCGCTAACTCAGTTAGCTGGATTTGATTGTTGACGATTTGTCATTATCTTGGATTGTTCGGTTCTTCGAAGCTCATCCTGGACTTGCTGTCATAGCAACAGGTCCGTAAGCTTAAACCTGCTCGGGAGCAGGTTTATTTTATGTAAACACGATTAGATTGAGGCTTTACAAGCAGAGGTGATACAGGAAGTCTGTCACAGACATGTCTTGTCCGTTTTTACTACAGGAACCTGTTGCAGAAGGTGCAAGAATAACTAGAGAGGGTACAATTTCTGGGGAAATTGTAGGGTGTGCTTGCTTGCGTCGGTTGCACAGGGGTCCGTTTTTGAATGACATTTTTACAACTGATATTTCTGTATATTTTATATAAAAATGCATACTTATTATTTATAAAGATTACATAGATTTAAAAGCATTTTTTTTTTGCTGCTCATTTACAACTGAAAATACAGTGAAGTGTAGAATGAAATTAGATGTCTTCTCATTTCCCCTGCAAGAGGCAGCCTCATCGTTGAATCAAAACGAATAAATTTGGCAGACCGGTGTAAAAATTGACTTAATCTCTATGACTTAAACGTCCTTTTAAGTTTTTCCCTTCTCGTGATATTTTAAGGAATTTAGCCTACTCATATTGCATTCATTCATGAATAAAGAACCCCCTTTGAAGATTATTCTACGACGTTACCGGCAGTAGAAGATGGAATCACGATTCAAACAGTACCCTCTGCTAACTGAAAATATGCCCCCAAAAACGTAAATAAGCTTGACATTTATTTAGTGGAAAATCGCTTTCATAAAAAGCTCACTGGTAGCGATCATTGTCAGTAACAACAAGTGCGATATAGCCCTGTGTGGAGAAGCTGCCCCGGTAAATTGTACTACTACGGTACAGTATACTAGACTACAGTACTGCTGTGTTCGTTCGTCTTGGTAGCGATTGCGTTGGTTGAATTGGATTTAACGTTCCGTTGTACGGTTTAGGCTGAAATTAATTATTTTCATGAACAGATTGACAAAGTTTAGGCTGTGGCAATGAAGTTAAGGTTAGTAGTTAGATAGACTTTTGGTTTAAGTAAGGGGAGTGCCGAACATGTTCTGTCGCCGTTTGACTTCCTACAGCTGTGTAGATGTTTTTGTAGTGTCTCGCGTAGGCTACAGCGTTGCAGTGAGCAACACTGGTTTGAAACCACAGGTAATGATAATTTCACCAACAAATCGTTTACTTGTAATGTAATGTCATAATAAATCCTACAACGAAAATGTATTTGTGAGGAATGTTTATTTTAACGATTGAAAACAGATGCATCATAGACCACTGTAGTATGTGTTGCCCGGGCAACAGAGGCTAATGTCATGATGCTAATACTTCAGTGACATAGTAGACTACTGTTTCCGAAAGTAGATGTACTTCCTTAATAAAATCAGCTTATATTGTACATTACACGTCACAATTGTGTGTCATATCACAAAGTAAAATTAGTAAATAGTTATCACCCTGGCCTCTTTGCTTGTGGCGTTTCTGCAGCTGCCTTGCAGTAAAGCAGTTAGCTTAGCTATCTCCCAGAAGTTAACGAGCTGCTAAACTAATGTTCTGCTAGAGGTAGTCACGCGAGTTTTCGTGACGTTAGTGACGTAAGTAGCGTCATTGACTGTGGCTAGCAAGTTAGCCACCGTTAGCTTCACTTTTCGCCACAAAAACTTAATTTCCACTTAAACCATGCAACGGAACGTAAATCCCAATAGAAGCAACTCAATCGCTACCAAGACGAAACTTTTGACACCTAGGTTGTCTATGTAGGCCAAATATTGACTGAGTTTTAGGGGGGCAAAAAGAATAAAAATAATAATATATATGTGAGAGAACAAAGGTTGTGCCCTTGCCGAAGGCAAAGCACACCCAATTAGCAGAATTTAACATGAAACCGAATTAATTGCTCATTGCGTGAGGCTCCTTAAGCACAGCGCGATATGCTAGCCTATACTTTTTGAGAGGATAGCCTATCGTTTTTTTGTGAGGGTGTCATTTACATAATATATTTGTTGAAACCACATCATATGACATTAAAGATGATAAATGAAAATATGAAAGTATGAAAATAAAAAAACATAGGCCTATAGCTTACTGTAATAAGCGATAAAACGCGTCACTCCTCTACATTTAATTTGGTCTGCTACTTTTTGCCAGCCCTCTTTCTTGGATTTTGCAGACTTTGAGGTGTTCCCTGGCGTTCTGATAAAATCTTCAAATTCGGAGTAACCTTCGAGCAAGCTGTTGCTCTGTTGGCTCTGTTGCGGAAAAAACAGGGCGCTCATTTTGGCCATGGTGAGCAGCCATAGACTTATGTGAGCAGCCAATAGCAGCGTTGCTGATCAAGGTTTCTACTATCGATACATACCCCCTTTTAGACCAACGTATAACTCAATCCAGCTATACTAATCATAAACAACAAGTGTGTTCGAAGAACCGAATTAGCCAGATCATGATAAGCAAGATGATGTCATCTTGGATGTGTCATTTGATCTTGGATGTAATAAGCGACGTACGGAGAACGGGCCCCAGGTTTTCTCGCCGAGCCCATACACAGCGGAAGACCTTAAAGATCCTGTAAAGTAAATTCCATGTTTTGCTTCTAAGTACATTATATACGTGTGAAATGAGTTCCTGAAAGCATGTGCAAAGCGCTAAAACTTTGTCACACTGAAATGTGGAGTTAAACCGAAGAACAGTTTCTCTTCCGTTTTCAGATCAGGTTTTAATGGGCGGAGCCAAAAAATGCCCTATCTACGTCATTTCGCCCTATCTACGTCAGATCACTGAATGGCTCCTCCTGCTGTACTGTTATTGTAGCCTACATCAGCTAGCTAGCTAGCTTCAGGATGTCTCCCACCACCCGCAACTGCATCTTCCCTGGATGCAAGAACTACAGCTGCGCTGCAACGCCATTTAAGTTCACTATTGCTAATGAAAGGAAAAATAGGTGGATAGATTTTGTGAAGAGACACGCTCATGGAAAGCTTCGGATAAACTCCAACAGCCGCCTCTGCACTGACCATTTCACAGCGGACAGTTTTAACATGGACCAGAGACAGACAGGGTTCACCAACACACGGCTTCTCTTGCAGCGCGGAACCGTACCGAGCATCGCCCCTCCGGCCGTTCATCCTCCGGTCGCACCTGGACCATCCACCGCCGCCAGCAGTTCATCACTCAGTCCTGTGTGCTTGTTATAATTATACTAGATAACTTTTCCAGAGGTATCTCTGCTATGAATTAGTGCAAACCGCTAAATTGATATTAGGCTACTCGGTGTAGAATGATGGTATTTTGGTGAAATGGTAGCTAATGTGTTAGAAGTAGCCTATAGTTGGAGAGCTCACTGTCTGCTGTCTCTGGTGTCCATTTTTACTGTTACAGCTCAGGGGAACATTTCATTTATATGCATCTGTATGTTTCACTCATTGAACAAATAAATACTAATTCTATACGGTTTTGTTCGGCTTGACATAGCGTCCATTATCTGGGTCGGAAGTAGGCACTAAGCAGCGAGGGGCGTAGCTTCAGCTCCTTCAGGCGACACGCCCCCCCCCCCCCCCCCCCCCAGTCTCAAGGAGAGAAGACTGCTGATTTTTTCACGATTTCAAAGCCTAATTTAACATACTTGTCGGTGTTATTTTTTCATTAGAATTTGGATGGGTAGTTAATAACACATTATTCTGTGATGTGGCGAACTTAAAACTGGTTTCCAGGTCCACTTTACAGGATCTTTAAATCCTACAAAGGTTTGGAGGCCTATAATCAGATGGTGTGTGGATGGGTGACGGAAGTTATCAACGACCGTTGTGTTGTGAAGGCCAAAGTAAGTAATGCAATGTCTTTAATCAACCTAACCTTAACTGTATGATATAATTGCGATACTCAAGGTGTAGCCAAGCGCCTCCTTTCCTCTGATAATCTCTGGCATTCCTCTCCCTGGTTTTTAATAACTTTTGGAAGTCGATAATATTCCAAATGTTTTTCTCGATCTGTCCTATTGGTACAACCTGAAACACGGCAATAATTAACAATTTTCCTTGACGACGTTCGGGATATACTTCAGTGCCTGTGCTTTGTTGTGATGCGGAGTGCCTCCAATATGGCGACTTCCGGTCTGATGACGCGTCGTGAAAACCCTCTACTTTTTTTTTTTACTTGACTTGGAAAAAAATATTTGTGTGTTAAAACCTAGGATTACGTCTATGTAGTTTACATCACACTTTCATAGCGAGAGAATAAAATGGCATTGAGTCATCTACATATCGATGTTGTCCCGCCCAGTGTGTCTCTAGTTATACATTACGTCATTTTGTGGCTTAGTTGTCAATCAGGTGATGTCACAATGAGCTTTTTCTAGCTGCCTAGTATGTGTCAGGTGAGATGAGTTTCCGAAGACCTCAAAGGATATTTCCTCGCTTGGGTAGTTAGGCTGGTTACAAGGTAATAGTCATTATACAAGCTGCTATATTTTGACTTGTAATGAGATTGCTATCTGTTTATTGTCAACCTCAACAAAAGCTAAACCTGTGAACAGAGGAGCTAGGAGCTTGCTAACGTTAGGCAACTTGCCAGCTGCATCGAGCCAAGGGTAGCCATTGTTTGAGTTGTAAAGCTACAGTATATCGTTGGCTAGCTGGCCAGTTCTCGTTAGCTACTTAACGGTCTGGTTTGCATTTAAAGTCATTTTACAGTTTTCTGATAATTGAACGGAAATACAACGATTCTCTTTTCTATCCACTGTAAGATCATTATTCGTCTGAATACTTCTGATTCGAATGACATTGGAGCGTGGGACGACTGCCAGCTCCATCCACTGTGACGTACTCGCCTCTTGCCAAACTCGTAGCAGTAGGACCTTCTTGGGATGCTGATACAATGAGTCCAAGATGGCTTGGTAGTGTTTTTAGCAACAGTGAGCACGCTAAATCAGTATAAGGATGCTACCAATGGGTTGATAGTAGTCTTATTTGTTTTGTGGTAGATGTTGGAGGCTAGCTGACTTGCACTTCATTCCTATTGAGTAACCTTGGTTGCTCTTGCTTCAGAATTGGTTAGTTAAGATACTTGATAGTGCTAGCTACATATGTCAAGCTGATTTGAGGTACTCGGGTAGTTCACTGCAAAATATTTTGTTTGCCTCACAAATTGCAATCGGTTTATTTATATACATGTCACCGTGGCTTGCTAGCAAGATCATTTAGTTGTGCATGATCGGCGCTGATAAATTGCATTGTAACATTCGAAGTTTAAGCGGACTAGATTCACAGTTTGATGCCATACACCTTGTTTACCTATAACAGCTCGTCAACTTCAGCTCTACTCCTTACAGCAGATTGGCATGTCTGGGCCTTGTCTCAGATACTCTAAATGTTGAATTAGTGCCTCTTGATGTGACTTCCTATCCTGAAGGATTGTTGTACATGTGGATAATACGAAGAAAACGAATAATGAGAGACCATATCATTACATATGTTAATTGGCAGTAGGCCAAGTTGTAGGTGCTCATGTTGATGTGCTTGTTTCGGTTGTCAAGGAAGTGCGGAGCTCCTTACTTACCAGCAACTGGCAGTCTTGTTCAATTACCCTTTTTCTTTCTAACATTGATTAGTCTGGGTGAGTGTGTTGATGCACACCATTTGAACAGTGTACAGAATTTTTCCATTATTTACAGTGTTTTTATTAGTGATTGTTCACCTTTGAATACATTTGTAGTTACAGTACTGTTTAGAATGTGGTGGTTGGTGAGAAGTTTGTGTGCAGGCTTTGCAGTTGACCTAACTTCAGTAGTTATTTATGTGGCTACATTTTTTGTCTTTCTCTCTCCACAGCTGTGGTCATCTTGCATGATGTGTATCTGTGGTGAAAGTGGCGAGCAGCACCTCTCCCTCTTACCTTCTTCCTGGGTCAGACCCCATCCTCCTCCCTCTCCCTAAAGCTTCCCCTGGACACTGGCCCTCCTAAGCCCCCAATATGGCTGACAGGAAGGAGCCACCATTTTACAATGATGACAATGTGGGATCCTTCCACTACAAGCTGCCCTTCTACGACACCATGGAGCTCTTTATAGAGACCCTGACAGGAACTTGCTTCGAACTGCGCGTCTCACCATTCGAAACCGTCATATCAGTCAAGGCCAAGATCCAGAGGCTGGAAGGTACTGTGGCATCTACTGCTGTCTCTACAGGAGGTAGTGGGGAACATTCAATGCCTACTATCTGTCAAACAATGGCACACTGTTTAAAAAACAAAACAAACAAAAAACAGACCTTTCTATGTATTCACTTTGTAGCACTACTGATCTCATAAACACATTGAAGCACCTCAGGTTGTCGACTCGTTGGTACTCTAAGGCCCAGTTTCCCAGACATGGATTAAGCCTAGTCCTAAAGTAGGAGAGCAATTTTATGAAGATCTCCATTGAAGAAGTTTTAAATCTAGGACTAGGCTTAATCCCTGTCTATGAAAATGGGCCTATATGAGTTGAGGTTCATGCTGTAACAGCATCCCATATTCAATCCACAATTTCTTGGCCTCATCATTTATTAGGCCTCATCTCCCATTCACTTGTCATTGGGCCCATGGAGCACATCAGTAATATAAAAACGCCAAGGGCCTTCATCCATCTCCTCTTGTGTGGGTGTGTGTGTTTAGCTGTGATGTAGTGCTGGGTGAGGAATGGAGATACTGTGGAGTGGAACATAATTTGCAGAGTAATAGCTGTTGTAAAACAGAGACAGCTACAGGTACGGCCCGTTCCATCGGTTGAGCATGGCAGCATCGGCGGTGGAGAATTTTAGGCTGTCATGGATATGATCACATTGCTATTTAAACATGTTAGGCTAGTTATTATGGTACACGTATAGGAACCGGTTTATTTTTCCTGTGAAACAGCTCTGTTTAGTCTTTGTCTTATCTAAGCAGTTCTTAAGACTTATTCCAATAATAAATAATTTATGAAACCCTTTTTTTGCACAACAGAAGTGTAAATAGTGTACAACTTCCTTGTCACAGATTGATTGACAGCCAACACACACAAATAGGCATGTTCATGTAAAGACTTGCTGTACTACAACCTTAAATAGTTTACACCTTCAGATGTAATTTATGTAGTGGAAGCATTGATCAGAATATAACTTGACGATCTGCTAGTAGATTTTGTTGTTGTTTCTACTCATGTCATATTGGCTGTGACCAGGCACCATTCCATTTCCATGGCAGGCTTTCCAAGCATATTTTTGACTTTGCTCCGTTCTTGTTCTGGGTCTTGCTGCATGCTTTATGAGACGGTGTAAGGGGGAGGCAATGTCTAGCAATGGCTGCAGAAAGACATCTCTAGATGGTAGAGATACCCTGGGTTTTACTGGCCCTCATTCAGCTCTGCAATTGCTAGTTCACCCAGCCAGCGTAGTTAGATGAAGCAGACTGGCTGCAGCTTATTCTCCTTCTGAGGTTTCTTTCTGAATTAAGATGTGATCTTTAGTGGATTTTAGGCTAGTGTAGATTGTTTTACACATTCATTGCCTCCTTTGAGGAAGCAGCCTGACCCATTTCTCTTTGTCTCACTTTCTAATTGTATCTCCTGAGGGGGGCATATGTGAGCTATTTTTGAGGTGTTGTTACTGGTAGATGTCCCTATCCTGCATGCACTCTGCAATAGTGGAAATGTATAGACCCAGTCTCTCAACTCCAATTGTTCTCTCCCTCCCTTTTGAAGGCATTCCTGTTGCCCAGCAACATCTGATCTGGAACAGTCTAGAGCTGGAGGATGAGTACTGTCTGCATGACTACAGGTGAGTCTCTACCAACTAATAGAGCTGAAAGGCAGATGTTTGAATTAGATCAGAAAATCATATTGATTGCATTTATTTTTTGGTTGTCATGCTCTTGGGTTTTAGTAGATGCATACGGAGGCCTACTGTGCCGGAAGCCTTCAGATGGTGTTCAGATTTGTAATGAATGCCTGTCACTTAATTTTGTACATGAAAATGGCCCTGGTGAGATTAGGTAAAGTAGAGAACTGTATGCTAAAACATGAAGTTCATAAAATGGAGGCGGAGTGGGGAGTTGGAGATAGACGTTTGTGTAGAGTGGATATCATGATGGGATTTTCAGGCAGTCTGAAGTTAATCTGGAAGCCATCCACAGGAATGCTGGTTAATTTTGAATTGATCTGATCTGTTGTGTGGGGTTGAAGCAGCTCTAGAATTGAACCTCATCAACTGTGCAAACACCCCACGAAATGTGACCCATCTACTGGATACAGAAATGCAAGGAGTTAGACAAACATTGTTTTTTTGTTGGTTAATTATAGCATTGCCGAAGGCTGTACTCTGAAGCTGGTCTTGGCCATGAGGGGAGGTCCCATCAACACTAGGAGAGGTAGGAGTTGGTTTAAATTGTGGCGTTGCTGCATTCCTACTGGCTACAAGTTGAAGGAATTAAAATGTTGAATCTTCCTCGGCCTCCCTCTCAGTGGCCATGGAGGACCCAGGGAAGGAGATGTCTGACCTGATGGATGGGTGCAGGGAGGAGGGCTGGGAGAAGAGCCTGCCCAACAAGCAGGTCACCTTCCTGGTATACCGTGAGGGGGACCAGCTCAACTTTTTCCGCGTTGTGGACAGAGGGGACGGCACTCTGACCCCCGTCTCTGAATCACTCAGGTACCTATTTTATGTAGTTATCATTTATCACATTTGTGACTTCCCTAGTTTTCCTTTGTTGTTAATTCTCATATGATTTGATTGATTTTGATTAATATATGCAGTTCTGTATAGGCTATAATTGAGGCCAATGTGACTGTTTATTCCCTAGTGGTGGTTCTGTCTGTAATGTTTATGGTGAGGAGGAGGATGATGGGGAAGGCTCGCTGGCTGGTCAGCAGACCCTGGAGAACTCCATCACCATGAACAAAATGAAGCTGCTCAAAGCCAAGATGGAGGACATGAACCTCAACAAGAAGGTAAAAGACCAGTTATACAGTCGTTATTTACTGAAATCTCTGAGAAATGATTGGTCTCGTAACAGCCATCTTGCCTTCTTCCATCAGCCCAAGAAGTCTGCTAAATTGAAACCTCGGCCCCCTGTCGGTCCTCGGCCCTGTAGCAACTCCATCCCCCTGAGCACAAGAAATCATCGACTCTTCCACGTCCTTCCCCAGATCAACCATTCCTATCACTCCAACATGCAGTTACCTCCAATCAGAGACCACGGATCCATAAGCCCCTCTCGTCTTGGTACTGCTGTCCCCTCTGCTCATTTGTCGATTACCAGACGTGCCCCGCCTACTTTCACCTCCTCGTCCTGTTACATGCTTCAGGAGGAGGAGCCATGGGATTCAGGTGCCGCCTTTGCGAAGATCCGTCCCCCACCTAAAGTTTCTCGGTTGGACATTGGCGGCACCAGACTCATGAGGGATTGTGTGTATCCACAGCTGCCTGCCCTCTCTACCAGGGGCCAGGCTGACGGAGCTATGGAGGGCAATGACGCCATAGGGAATGCTCTAGGAGTGGGCTTGGCAGAGGATGTTGTTGGCCTGAAGGACCCCTTAGTGTCAGGGGACTTATATGGCGACCTACTCTCAGACCCTTTGAGTCTGGATGTGTCTACCCCAGAGAGAGGCCAGGGGAGTCTGGAGGGTTTAGGGCCCCTGGACGTAGGGGTTCAGCACCAGCTAGCTTCCACCCCTACGCTGCTTTCTCAGGCAGTGGGCTCTGGAAGTCTAGGTACCTTGGAGCTAGGACCTGCTGATGGTTTAGCCAGTAGAGGTGAGAGGACACAGCTAGGCAACGCCTTCCATATTAGCCCTGCCGCTCCACCCCTCTCCACCACCTCTCCAGTCCTTGCCACGAGACAGTTGCCTCAGCCCTTTGAGTTCACCACCTCCACCCTACTGTGCCCCAGCCCCCCAACACGGTCCAGCACTTGGCTGAAGCCTGATGGCACAACCCCACTCCCCACCTCTCCTTCACGCACCTCTCATTTGCATGGCATCAAGGTGGACTCTCTGAGCAAATGTCCAGAGATGATCTCCAAGAGTGATGCTAGGGACATCACTTTGATGGCCAACCAGGCCTCTAAAGAACCTGTGGGATCACTCCGAAAATCGGACCTGTTGGCTCTGGCATCCAGGACTGCGGACAAAGGCAGGGAATCCCTCAGTCAAAGCCTGGGGCTTGGGTTAGGGCTGCCTGCCGTCGGTGCTTCTGGACTGGGCCGATTGGGCTCCATGGTCCCCTCCAACATCCACCTCCTCCAGGATGATCTCATCAGACGTATGTCTCCCTTGCACAGAGCAGCAGCCTCTTACATGGTAAGCACGGAACTATACATCGGCCTAATATCTACTGTGGTTGTTCTGTTGTCCTAAATACTTTTACAACCTCCCCTCTATTTACAGTCCCCAGCTACTCTTGGATCAGCTGGTGGAGCTTCCTGCTCAATAAGGAAATTAGGTATAGTAATCTGGATGTGGACACACACAACACACACTCTAACATACACACTATATACCTCTATTTACAGTCCCCAGCTACTCTTGGATCAGCTGGTGGAGCTTCCTGCTCAATAAGGAAATTAGGTATAGTAATCTGGATGTGGACACACACAACACACACTCTAACATACACACTATATACTAGAAAGTAACACTGTCTGAAAGCTAGTAATGTTGCTAGGGTTGTGCACAGCAGACTAGGGCGTGAGCGGAAGGTTAGGATTGTTGTGCACGTGTACAGTGGCCCAGTGCAGCATCTGTAGTATGGTCTGACTGCCGTCTTTGTGCCTGCTCTACAACGTGGTGTGAGAGGCCACCAACACACATCACGCTCAGAGAGAACAGTTCCCTGACCCAGGGTTACTGCCAGACTGAGTGCCATACACACACAGAACAATTCAAAGTCTGAACACTGGTGTGTTTTGTGAAAACAAGCACAAGGCATGTGGTATGAGTACTGCAGTGTGGCACAGCAAGAGCATAAATATCTGTAGTGATACAGATGCAGAATCAGCCTTAGCGACAGGAGAAGCATATAAATTCACACCACACACTTACAGCATAATGAGATTCTACGGTTGGTTTTATGAACGTAAAATAACATGGGCCCCATACCAGCCAAACCACTTAGATACAGCACCTGTGTACTGAGATTAAACATTCAGACTCATGACAATTGCTCTACCATATGATTCAGCCACATTTATTTGTTTTTTTTTTGTCAGTTCAGTGTGTATGAATCTTAAGGTCTATTGTTGTTCTTAGGGTAAATAGTACAGTAAGTGGAGGGGAGGAAGAGAGGTGAGGAGCGACACAGAGAGCACACCAACACAGATTACTCAAAAAAACAATCTCATACCCCACTAGCCAACTGTGACTGTTCCCCTTTGCTGTTGCATCACCAAGACATGTCTTTATCTGCTCCATGGCACTAGTTTCTGTGCACCTGTATCTCCATGCTTGTAAACGCTGTGTGTGGGCCCTGTCCACCGACCTTAACTGCCTTGAGTGGGGAGTGACATGCACCATCGCGTTAACGAATTAGCAACAGACTTTTGCTTCTCACAGATTGTGAATGTGCACATACAGTTAGGTCCATAAATATTTGGACATTGACACAATTTTCATCATTTTGGCTCTGTATACCACCACAATGGATTTGAAATGAAACAATCAAGATGTGCTTTAAGTGCAGACTTTCAGCTTTAATTTCAGGGTATTTACATCCAAATCAGGTGAACGGTGTAGGAATTACAATACATTTTATATGTGGCCCCCCCCTTTTTAAGGGACCAAAAGTAATTGGACAATTGGCTGCTCAGCTGTTCCATGGCCAGGTGTATGTTATTCCCTCATGGGAGTTCGTTATTTAATTGACAAGGAGCAGATAAAAGGTCTAGAGTTAATTTCAAGTATGGTATTTGTGTTTGGAATCTGTTGCTGTCAACTCTCAATATGAAGTCCAAAGAGCTGTCACCATCAGTGAAGCAAGCCATCGTTAGGCTGAAAAATCAAAACAAACCTATCAGAGAGATAGCAAAAACATTAGGTGTGGCTCAATCAACTGTTTGGTACATTCTTAAAAAGAAAGAACGCACTGGTGAGCTCAGCAACACCAAAAGACTCGGAAGACCACGGAAAACAACTGTGGTGGATGACAGAAGAATTCTTTCCCTGGTGAAGAAAAACCCCTTCACAACAGTTGGCCAGATCAAGAACACTCTCCAGGAGGTAGGCGTATCTGTGTCAAAGTCAAAAATTAACCCTTGTGTTATCTTCGGGTCGTTCTGACCCATCAGTCATTGTGACCCACCGTCGTATTGCGACAACTTTACCGCATACAAAAACAAAGTGAAGCATTTTCTTTTAACCGTTGGGCTGTCTCAGACCCCCCACATTGCGAAGGTTAAAATAATTTTTTTTTAATTTGTTTTTGTATTGGGTAAAATTGGGTAAACACAACGATGGTTCGTTATGAACCTTTGGGTCATGTGACCCGAAGGCAGCACGAGGGTTAAGAGAAGACTTCACCAGAGTAAATACAGAGGGTTCACCACAAGATGTGAACCATTGGTGAGTCTCAAAAACAGGAAGACCAGATTAGAGTTTGCCAAAAAACATCTAAAAGACCCTGTACTGTTCTGGAACAACATCCTATGGACAGATGAGACCAAGATCAACTTGTACCAGAATGATGGGAAGAGAAGAGTATGGAGAAGGGAAGGAACTGCTCATGATCCAAAGCATACCACCTCATCAGTGAAGCATGGTGGAGGTAGTGTTATGGCGTGGGCATGTATGGCTGCCAATGGAACTGGTTCCCTTGTATTTATCGATGATGTGACTGCTGACAAAAGCAGTAGGATGAATTCTGAAGTGTTTCTGGCAATATTATCTGCTCAGATTCAGCCAAATGCTTCAGAACTCATAGGACGGCGCTTCACAGTGCAGATGGACAATGACCCGAAGCATACTGCGAAAGCGACCAAAGAGTTTTTTAAGGCAAAGAAGTGGAATGTTCTGCAATGGCCAAGTCAAATCACCTGACCTAAATCCAATTGAGCATGCATTTCACTTGCTAAAGACAAAACTGAAGGGAAAATGCCCCAAGAACAAGCAGGAACTGAAGACAGTTGCAGTAGAGGCCTGGCAGAGCATCACCAGGGACGAAACCCAGCGTCTGGTGATGTCTATGGGTTGCAGACTTCAGGCTGTCATTGACTGCAAAGGATTTGCAACCAAGTATTAAAAGTGACAATTAGATTTATGATTATGTTAGTTTGTCCAATTATTTTTGGTCCCTTAAAAAGGGGGGGGCCACATATAAAATGTGTTGTAATTCCTACACCGTTCACCTGATTTGGATGTAAATACCCTGAAATTAAAGCTGAAAGTCTGCACTTAAAGCACATCTTGATTGTTTCATTTCAAATCCATTGTGGTGGTATACAGAGCCAAAATGATGAAAATTGTGTCAATGTCCAAATATTTATGGACCTAACTGTATATATATATAAGTAATCCCAGGATAATATGTGACGTATTGTAAAGTTAGGCCCAAACATTCTGCAGTACTTAGACATTGGACTTTCTGTTTTGTTTTTTGCAAGTTGCCCCACTAGTGTGTGGAACAACAAGGGAGGATGTACTGGATGAGTAGTGCTAGTTCTACTTGTCCTCTCTTTGGGCTCTCCTTACTCGCTTGTTTCCTCCCCCAGGCACCCCATCGTATCACCTACCTCCAGTGAAAGCTCCTTTATGCGGTAAGAAGAAGAACTTCAAGCACTGCTTTCTCTGTGGGAAGAAGACTGGCCTGGCCAACAGCTACGAGTGCAGGTACCCGAAACTCTTATTTTCGCCACTCTCTGCCTCACTCGATGCCTGATGCAACATTACGCAACTCTCATTGTAAAATCACAACACAAGCCGCCCTGAGGTTCTTGAACATAGTCATGCTGCGTTCAAAAACCAGCTTAGAACACAGGCAAGTCAAGGTGATGAAAAACCAGCCTTGTGTGCGGGAAGCACATTGCTAGGTGGGACAGTTTGTCTGTTTGTGACCTATTGGGTTTGTCTACTTCATCTGGACTGATGAGAAAATAAAGATCCAGGTGGTTATCAACCAGCAAGCAGCAAAGGAAATGAGGACATAAATCTATGTTTGACTCGGTCCACACCTCTTGAGAACAATAATCAGGCTCTTAGGGTTGTTGATGATGTAACATGGTGATGGGTTATTGAAAGACTCATCTTACCGTAGCCATATCCCATTATCATTATTAAGAAATTATTTAAGTTAGCAGTTGATAATGGATGTTCGTCTTCTATTTCAGTTCCTTAATGGTGAACTGAGGGTTCAATGACTCAGTGGCGACAACAATCTTTGATAAATTATCAATAACCGGTGGCTTCTATTAGTAATTTAATCAGATTACGGAAACTTCTGTATTGTTTTCTAACGATGATTTGGGTGTTAGTTCTCTAAGGAAGTATTTTTCATAGAAATCTGGCGTTGTACATACTACCATAATATATTAATAATAATATTATTATTTTAACATGCTCCTCCTCCAGGTGTGGAAACAATTTCTGTGCCACCCACCGCTATGCAGAGACCCATGACTGCACCTATGACTACAAGAGCACTGGAAGACGGTTCCTTCAGGAAACAAACCCCATCATCAGCGCTCCTAAACTTCCCAAGATCTAACCCCTCACAAACAGGCCCCCTCACACTGCTTTGGAGGGAAGGATGAACTGAACTACAGATTTAGTGAATTAACAATAATAATAAAAAATAATAAAAGGAAATTAGCTTTTCACCACTGTGCTTTCTATCACCAAGTTTGCTGAAATCATGTCGACAAGCCAAGTTTGAATAGGACAGAACAGCACAGGCAAGGTAGCTATTCCCTTTTGACAATGTGATTGATCCGATTTTCCCTGTTGACTTTCTTACCCCATAGCAAAAAGAAAAAGTGTGCATGTATATAGGTCTTTTTTTGTTACATTATATGCACGATATCAAGCATTTATCTATTTTTTATTCTGTTTGTTGGGTGTTTTGTTTTCTTAAAATAGGATTCATGCGACAAGTCTTTGAGAGATGCACTTTAGAATTATTATATTTGTATATCAATGTTTGACTTTTTCCTCATGTGGTCTAGGGTCTTGCATTACCGTGTTTGTCTTTGTATGAAGTGTTTTTACATTGTCAGTTATCTTTTATTTTATTGTATTGATGTTCAGAGCCACACTCTATTTCCCTGTTACTATGGGCACATACACAATGGACATACACAGCCTTCACTGGAAATAATTGTTTTTATTTTAAAATGGGGAAAATACTGTACACTCCTTTTTAGTTAGATGCTTTGAGACGAGGGTTTCCCGCAGCACTTTTCAGTTAAGGCGGTAAAAATATCAGCCGTTACTCAGTCTTGTTTTCTCCCTTCCATTCCAAAACGCCAGTCTCCCTTCTCTGCAAAACGCATTAGTCTAGTGCACAAACTAGTGCCCCCCCCCCCCCCCCTGGTCTGATGGCAAACCCCACCCTACCACCTTAACTAACACATTTTCTGCTGGAAACCCTGGAGACAGAGTAGTTCATGTTCAGTTTTGACATAAGTATGCAAGTGGTATAAGTATGTTAGCTGCATACTTTGAGGAGATGGGAGAAAGGGCTTCCTGTTTGTCAATATGAACTAAAGTGAATGCCATTAGAAGTGTTTTGTAAGATTGGTTTTTCTTTGGTTAAAAGGAAACTGCACAGCTTTTAAGTGCGGTCACAGTGACAATTGGCGTTTGATTTAATAAATTGTTTGTATCCATACATATGTGCTTGTTTTAAACATTCTAATCATCTACAGTAATGGTGTTTCTTTAAGCAGTCATTGAGCGCAACTAATGTGTAGTACATTATTTATTTCTATAACTTCTATTATTTAATTACATTTGTTTGTTGTGCTGCCTGTTCTCCACACCTGCATCCATTTCTTAGCAACAAGCTAGGTATTATTAACCTCTGGAATATGCAATTTGCCGTCATAGGTAGTGTTAGTCCTCAATATGATGTTTTGACTTTGACGATAGCACTCGTGTGGTAACAAAACACGATATAGAGTATTTCTAACCAGGACAGGATTTAATGGGGATATAGGTAGACCCGTCTAACATTCACTATTCAGAAGCCATTGACATCGATACTGAAGCAGTGAGATGGAATAAATAATACATTTAGTGACTGGAATGCAGATGTCCATATTTTCCATCTCAGTGAACACAATATCTCATGTATGGATTAAGTGGTCACACCCTTGAACTGCCATTGTCTTGGAATGTCTGTGCATGTTTGAGAAGTGGGAAACTAAGATGAGGTAAAGGGAATCGAGAGCCCGTTTCCCAGATGCTGGACAAGACTACGTCCAGGGAGTCTAGTTCTGATATAGTCTCCTAGAATGTGAGGAATTAGCCTGGAGAGTAGAAGACAGCTATAAAAAAATTGATTATCCTGCCAATAAAAGTGGAAGGTGGGTGTGTGTACTCATTGGTATTCTAAACAGATCTACCCTGTCAGGGTTTAACTGCTCAGTGTATTTGTGGATGCTCTACAAAATAAATCAGATTAAAGCTTCACATTGAATGTTGAAAATCAAAGACTCATATTTGTCAAAATTAACCGACAGAAACACATCAAGAGTGTCTGAGAACATTCTGGTATGTTGTCACTGTCAGGAGTGAGAGCACACAGCTAAAGCAGATGTGGGAAAGCATCTTCACATTACTGGAAAAAGTGTTCCTCTTCTGCAAGAATTACATGAAGAAATGCATACAGTGTTCCCTTTTTGTAAACATTTAGTCATTTAGCAGACGCTCTTATCCAGAGCGACTTACAGTAAGCACTGGGACATTCTCCACGAGGCAAGTAAGGTGAAGTGCCTTGCCCAAGGACACGTCATTTTGCTTGGCCGGGAATCGAACCAACAACCTTCTGATTAATAGCCCGACTCCCTAACCGCTCAGCCATCTGACTAAACATGAAACATCCTAGAATCGGGACTATCAATCAGTCAAAAACATTGTTCTTAATGCCAATTCATATCTCTGCCACGAAGAGAATACCGACTGAAATAATCAGAATTACAACAACGTATTATAGATAATCCTTAAAGAATGTGCAATCATTTCAACTGAGAAATTACTTTTTTTGTTATTCTAAGAGAAAATGTTTACAATTTACTTTCTGTTTTGAAATTGTTCAACTTTATTCCAACATGAAACCTAGAAACAAATTTTGTGGGTGTACACTTGACTCATAATAACGAATAACGCTACAGCGAGTTTTCCTGACATAAACGGATAGATTTGTGCCTGCATGTGGCATAATATGCAATGTCCAATTGAGTCAAATAAGGACGAGAAGTCCATTGTTGAAGGATGATAGGAGGAGATGATCAAGCAGAACCTGTTTGACAGGTTTATCTCACAAGGAGTTATAAGTAGACAGAGAACAAACTGTACACAAACGCATATACAAACAGACAGCGTGTATAAGCTCTACACAATATCTTGAGACATTCAACATCTTCCGGATCCAACTCTTCCTACTGAAAGGTTGGAGTATCTTGATTAACACACAGGACAGCTCTCTCTCTCTCTTTTCCTGCTTCCCACTCACAGTTTTTTAACACCAAGTGGGCAATCATCTAGCTCTGTGTCTGTCTGTACTCTTTCAAAGTATCTCTCCTCCCAGTTCTAATCAGTCACCTGCAGAATAGTAAAGTATGAATTGCTTGCAGTGCCTCCATACGCTGACAGGCATGGCTCCAGACATAAAATGTATGCCTCAGTCAGTCTCTGAATGGACCAGATTCATATCCATACCAGTGCATGTGCTACTCAGATGTCGGCATTAAGACGGCAGAATGAGATTTGTGTGAGCTGGTTCTGGAACTGGACAGATTTATTAAGCTAGTTATAGACAACATGATCAGGATATAGTGAGTAGTTTCTTTGATTAAAAGGGACAGAGGGTTAACATTTAGTTATAATGTATGTATATGTACTGTATAATCCCTCATTTGGGAGATTATACAGAGTTATCTGTTTCTCAGACATACACATCTCTTTTAGCATCCTCACTACATGCTCTCCAAGGTGCCTGCTCACTCCAGACAGAGCACAGAGGCCCTGTTGTCCTTCCCCAAGGAGGGAGAGACAGACTGTGAATTAGTAATAGGAGCAAACACAAAGACAGGTCTCAGATAGATAGAGCTGGGCTTTGAGTCAACAGAGGATACATTTTCTTCTGTAGGCTACCCTTCACCTCTAAAAGTCTGTCAGTTAGTGAACGATGGACACTTGATGTGGCATTCCATTGTTTGACGTTCAATGTTGCATTTCCACGGCTTATTCTAAACTATGCAGATGTAACCTATAGATGTCATATCATAAAAGAGGCGTTGTGTTTATTCGACATTATTTGCGTCAAAGAGGTTGATTAATTCAACATATTTGTCATTATTATGATCCTCATCATTAGCATCGCAGCAATAATCGAAACTGAAACATGTCTCTTAGTCTTTGACGCACCTGCCCTTTAAATTCTTTTTTTCAGCCCTTCCATTTTTTTCACTCCATTTTAACGCGGAAGTCGGTGCCGCAGCATAGACAGGCTACTGTACATGCAGATAGGGTTTGTGATATAAACAAAACAACGTCATTTAGTTCTGAGGAAATACCGGTGAGTGGTGATACTTTTTGTTTTAACTTGTCTTTATTAACTGGAGATTTGAGAAATAAATCTCCACGATAACATAGCCGTCTTCAGATGTGATGTATTGTCGCTGCGCCTTTTATCAAATAACCGGACACGTCGAGGAGCGCGCGTCTGGACTAGGATTTGACTGAATTCATGGCATAGGCTACATGCCTTGCTATTTAATGAAATACGTTTTTACCTGACTGTCAACATTTAAACAACGTCCAGGAAATGGCGTATTGATTGAAAAAGGTAGGCTACGTAACGCTATGAAGATACAATTTACGAAAGACGCAGCAGATGGATATTCCTGAGAATCCAAAAGGCATAGTGTTGTCAGTGAAGGCTTATAGGCTACGCGTATGGAAATTGCTAGTTTCCTTCAATTGAGTGAATCTTCGTATCTAATTTTACTACCGTGGACCTAGTCTACCGTTTATGTATTTCGAATGAAAAACGTTTTCGCATTTGGTTTAATGTTGGCTACATTTCCCTTCTCATCAAAGCCTCAAAGCGACGTTAGAAAAAACAATACCCTTCTGCACAAAGCGAGGTTTGAAACATAACGATTTTACATTGGCTTGTTATTTTTGAAGAACTGCTCAAATGTGCTAGGTTGTCGTGTTTATTACATAGCCTATTGTCAGATGACAACTGTGGTCCGATGACGGTGACGTGAAATAAACTGCAATACCCTGCCAGCTGTCGTGCGCACGGTCCGGTCCTAAGGACCTGCAGTTGAATAAACACAAACACAGGTAGGCTACATCGATTTTGTACTGGCAGGCAGCAATAACACTTCCAAGTAGCCTACCTTGATTCAGTTTTCGCTGTGTAGTATGGAATTGAGTTGCACGTAAACAATGTGCCTAATTCTGTTTAATAATAAAATTACGTATAATTTCCCTCGCCCATTAAAACCAAATTTCTCTCATTATCTCGGAATTCCTGTTTTTAGTGGAGGCAGCGGTTCAAATCCACCCTGTTACATATTTATATAATGATGTACCTTTTAATTGATTGTACATACCCCTTTTATATCCTCTACAGTGCACAAAGGCCAAAAGGAACAGCCAATCTGTCTGTCTGTTACATCACAGCATGGCCTTGTTACTCCTCACTATTGTGAAATACTAAGGGCTTGCGGAGATAGGAGTTCTCATTGTCCTAATGGTATCATGCATGCATAAACTTGCACATAGACAGCACCATGCTGATTCTCCTGTGCAGTAGAGTTGAGCCTGTTTGTAATGTACCTCTCTCACACTCTAAAGATCCTCTCAAACATAATGTGTTCCAAGGCAGAGCTGCAAGCATAACATTTATACTTCCATGTTGTTGCTTTCCGGGGCCACAGATGGAAATGTATATACTTTTATATAACTATATGAGTTTGAAATATGTGACAAAATGACATAAAATTTAACACATCCAAGAGAGTGTTCTTGGCTTGCTATCTATCATTTTAACTAGTCCTCCTGGCTTGGCCCAGACTGGTTTCCTTTTCTACACGTTTCTGTGTAGCCCAAATCTTGCAGCCACTGGATGAAATCTAATCTATACTTGGCAGAGTAGTCTATCAACAAGCTAAGGAATTGTCATACATTTAGTCCCGGCAGACTTCTTAGAAAAACGTAGAGGGAAGCAAGACAGGAAGCTCCTAATTATTCATCTGAACGGGCCTCTTCTGATGGGTGTTTATCGGGTAAAACTGTCAGAGAGAAAAGGTGAAGTACAAGTGATGTTATGGTGGTATTGTGTGCTAGCAAATTAACTCACAACTCCTTTTTCTTTAGAGATGGATTTTTAGGACAGTAATTGGGAGAGAGGATTTCGATGCTGGAAAGCTTTTCTACAATTAACTGCCTTCATTGTAAGGCACAATATGCTTTTGATTGTTCAGCATTCAATATCTGTATCTTTAATGCTGTATTTTAACATTCAGTCTCAAGAAGCACTAGTTTTGCCAGTCTCCATTGTGTTGCTGTATCTTCAATCATATTTATTTTATCTAAACTCATAGGTGCATTTTTGTTGAGCTACTGAACAAATACATTTCAGTATTGCTATTCGGTTTCAGTTGATTATTGTTGCAGTACATGCCGTGCAGTACAGCATTTGGTTTACCTATTTGGTTTACCAAACCGCAAGAATACATCTAATTTTTGTAACCTATTCATCACCACTAGCATCAGTCTCACTGTCATCTCCATCATCATTGTCAATGTCACATTTGAATACAAATGGGTTACAGAAAAGATAACCCTCTTATGAGAATTTATAAGAAGAGAACAGATTTAGCCTATGTCATAAAACACCAGAGTGGCTTCACTGAGGCAGTAAAGTTAACAGCCCTTTATAGTCTAACTCTAATGTTCAATTGGTCTCTTTCTGCTTTTCATACATTTACCTTGGTCACCAGTTGATAGAACCTTGTCATGTTTCCCAGTAAAGGCAGATGTAGCCTTGTCAAAGCTATAAGCTCTACTATAGCCCTACTATTTAACATGCTTTGAATTATGGAATTGCTCTACATGCTAGAATCAAATCATTACAGACAGTACACACACACATACAAATGCACACTCACGCACTAAGACACACACAAATCCTGTACGCAACCATTCATTTCCAGTACACATACACAAACGCTCATCCTGCTTACTTCCTAAAATCAGCCAGTTGACTGCATTGACCAGAAAGGATATACTGTAGCCTTTGAGATAATTGAACCCCTTACAATACAATACAATCATGGTTGGTCGAAATGACTGACAAAAAGATTTATCTAGAAATATGAATTTTCCTTCTTGGAAGGGAGTTTTACCACAAATGAGTTAGACAGTATGTCATAGAGAGATGTAAAGCCTGATAAAGCTAAAGTGCCTTACTTTAACAACAGTATCTTAATACCCTCACAAATCTCATATCTCATATTATCCCAAGATAAGTATGTTTCAGCTTTAAACAAAGTAATAATGCTGCTACTATCGTTTTTGAATGAGATTATGTGATGTAAGGTGGTGACAGACAGTGTAGTTAAAGGAAATGGCACTAGTCTAGTCAGCAAAATACCTGTACACATGTCCAGGGAAAGGTATTTTTCTTACTGGATGTGTGTGTATCCTACCTTGAAATAGTGAACAATTACCTAACTGAGATTTCAGTGCATTAGAAGAGACATGTGGAGCCATAGTGACGTCTCCCTTGGTCTATCAGTCTCCCACTACTTCACAGACTGAGGCAGACTGCTTTCCTCTGTTAGAGGACTCTCGATTCATGATGTGTCTAATCTCACACACCTCCCCCTCCCCACACCAGAGTTCTGAAATACAATCAGGTATGATTGTGTGGTCTTTGTCCAGCTCCCAGACTCCAACTCAATCTGGCCGTTCCCCTGTTCTGTGCTCTTTTGCGGACTTCCTCTTCCATAGGGAAAGGAACTATTGATCCTATCAAATAGCTCTCTCTCTGGGTGATGTCATCATCATACCTCCCACTGCTGCCCCCCTTCCTGCTAGGCTAGGCTGTCAGGGATGGCATTGCCTAGGGTGCAATGGCATCTAACTGGTTCTCAACCCATAGTCAGATCTATGGAAGCTGTTGGACAGGCCTGTATTTCAGCTATGTAGGAGGGCTGTCTCAGCTGAAGTGAATTGAGTGGTAAAGTTGTAGTTGATGGTGCTGTTACTGTCTACATGGCGCCTCAAGGTCGTCTTCTGCCTGTGACCCTGGCGATTGTCAGAGGTTTGTGCAATCATGTCAGGCTAGCGTACAGTAGATCTCTCTTGTAAAATAGTTTCATTGTAGAACCGAAACAGATTTCTCACCACGGGACAATGAGTTCATGTATTCCCCCCCCCGTCATTTGGTTGCATGCCAGATGGGTGGGTTTTACATGGGTCATTTGTTCCATTTTGCTGAAACAACTGCATACAGATAAGTTATTCAAAAACATTTAAGTGACCCAGTATTCTGACCCATGTCTGCTACTCTTCCAGGGCCCAGACACAAGTGTTAGGGTTAAGGTGAGGCAGGGTTAGGGTAAGGGTTAGGCAGGTACAGGAAGACACACAGTGTGATATAATCATATCGTTCTTTGATAATGGCTTGGTGTTATCTAACTAAATATGTTCTGACCTGCACAGTGTGTCTTGCAGTTATTAACACTGCATACTTGAAGTGTTGAACTGATGGCACTGTTTACGTATGGGTACCCTTGCAGTGCTATCTATGGAATCTGAAATGTTTTCTGCTATGCCTAGTGTTATGACCGTGTGTCTCTGGTAACAGTTAGTTAAATGCATACAATGTTGTGCTTCCCATAACAATGTAATATGCGTGGTGAAATGACCACATGGTGAATTGCCTGACACACAACCCTCGTCCACCTAGTTGGTTTCCTTGGTGGTTGGAGGGGTGGTGAGGTCCTAAATCAGGACAGCTCTCGATATATCAGGGTTGGGCGTGGTGTTGGGGGTTGGAATCCCATTGTCTATATGCACCTGTAATGTTAATTTCTTCCCCTGTGGACACTGGGGGGGTTATGCGGAAAACACTTCCGTACAGCTTTCAAGAGACATGGGAATTCTGAATTTAGCCAAGCGTACGAGTTTTGGTGTGATTTGTGTAAAACTTGCAATCTGAGTGAGACTGCATCTGTTCGGATTTTCCCGCATCTGGTACTTAAACGGTTTGGATAAATACATAGTCTTCACAGTTAAATAATTTAAAACACCCAAAATGCTCATAATAATAATAATGTTATTGTTGATTGTGTGAACTAGCTGGGTTTACCGTTGGGTTAGCACAGCAGCGGAAATGATTACATCTGTTTTCCGGTTTGAACACTGGGCGCTCCGCATAACCCCTATTCTGTCATTGGGCTCTGTCTTTTAGAGAAGTGTGAGTCATCATATCAGCGAGCCAATCAACTTGTCAAACTGCATATCATATGCAGTTTGCCATACATTTGTAAGTTTTGTCAGGACTGACAAAACTTACAAATGTATGGCTATGGGACTGGTTCTGGTTTTTGGGGCTGTGGGACTGTGGGGATAGGCTATTTACAGTATTTAATATGTAACAGTTATTTTCATTTAATAGAAAATCTAATTTCATAGTGTTCACAAATGTTTGCAGACACTCAAGTTCCTCTTTACACTTGATGGCTAAAGCAGAAAAATATTTCTGGCGGTCGCATGACTCTTCATGGGTGAAGTGAAGTGAATGGCAAACTCTCTCTCTCTCTCTTTCCCTATCTCTTTATCTGTCTCACACACAAACAAAAGACAAATATTGTTATGCAGAATCCTTTGTTAAGATAAGTGTTTCTGGGATAATGGCAAGTCCCCATGTACTTTGATTTTCTATGTTTCTTTATAAGTATCCAATTCCTGGTAAATGTTTGTAAGTGAGTGCTTGCCTCCCTCTCTCAAATACTCCTTTGGACTATTGGGGTGGTTTTGTCAGCACTTTTCTCCACTTTTGATTTCCAGCTATTTTATGTTGTGCCTCAAGCTAAATCTGCAATTCAGATTAAAACTTGTACCTTACTCTGACTCTCTCCATCTGTACTTCTCTTCACATTGTATGTATTCCATTCTGTCTCTCTTTTTCTCTCTCTTTCTCATTCTTTCCCTCTTTCTCTATGTTTTGGAATTGAGCGTGCGTTGATGTGGCAGCACTCAACGCACATAGTCTCTCTTATTCAGATTTCCTACTGTCATGTTTGTGTGTGTTACTGGGGTGTTGACAGTAATCAGGAGTCTGGGTCAGACAGCTGCTGTATGGCTTTTCAAGGAAACGTTCTCGTTTGGACTCTCTTGACAACACAAACCCGAGTTTTGGCTGGTCTTTTGTGGCAACACTGCAATATTGGCATGAGCCACATAGGCACAACGTAGTCAAACAGTTTGCGCACTGAGGTGTAGTTTATTAATTACAAAACGGTTTAACAAAAGTGTTCTTTAAACAAAATCAGGCTCTTCCTCTCAAAGGGTATTGCTTGAGGTACTCTTACTCTCCATCTTGGTTGGCTGTGTTCTGCAACAGCTAGCAAAGCGAGGTCTAATCACACAGACAAATGTTGTAGTCAGCATCCGACGCTCACCTTCTCTCTCGGCACTCAACGACCTGGGTGGGTGGGCTGGCACATTTTAATACTTCTGGTTTTCCAATAAGCTGTTTCACTGCGGCCGTGTCTCTGCCTTGCCGTCTGGGACGTGGGAAAAAGAACAACTCATGGTCTGTGACGTGTCCCAGCGGTATCCTGTACGGCTGTCCGTGGTGCTGGCTCTTAATTATATAAGAAAATGTAAGGAAGGTTGGATTGTTGCGAAACAAATCTGCAGCTAGTCAGACAGTTAATTATTTTATAATATTGTTACCCTATTGCTCATTGTTGCTTTCTAAATTACTCTTTATTATAAAAGGTATAAACATTGTTGATAATATTTTATGGCCATCCTCCAGCTGTAATTATAAGCCGTCTCCCTTTCCCCAATACCAGGTCTGGTAACGTAAAAAGTAAAAAAGCTTTTAGCTTGTTGAGTTTGTAGTTATGCTGGGCACCTACAGTACTATGGATGAACGATTGCGTAGTTTGTTGTGCACAATAGACCCAGCCTGTCCTGCAGTAGCCAGGAAGTCACTGTAACCTCTGAACCTCATTGTGTAATTCGTACCCCTGAAGTTTGAGATTGTTTTCACTGTGTGTATGTGTGTGTGTGTTGCATATGTGTGTGTGGGAGTGTCTGTCCTTAAGGGATCTATGTAGTGGCAGTTGTCCTTCACACTGGCCTAGAAGGTGAAACATTAGTATGAGAAAGTCCCTGTGTTTCCTTCTCCTGGGTACCCTGAGGATGTCACAGGAGTGTGCTGAGTACTGTGTCCTACAGTACACGTCCCCAGCCAGCCTAGCTGTTTGTCTAGGAGCCCTATTCCCTAAACTCCTCTACAGACTTAATCACACCCTCAACAGAATGACATTAGCATATATTCTAATTCAATGACTGAAGTATTACAAATGCAGGGAATGAAAATGTCTGCTCTGTCCTCCATAACCAAAGCAACCTAAAGGACAATTAAATTTATGGAAACCTAATGATTATTTATACTCTGCGTGTAACAAACACGTCAGTAAGAGCAATCCGGGTCTAGGTTTAGGTTAATCTATGCGGTTTAGTACAGTGTGTGTGTGGGTGTGTGTGAGACAGAGAGTGAGAGAGTGAGAGAGAGAGAGATAACAGAAAGAGAACAAGAACCTTTACAGGCTTTATTAGAGCCCATTTACTTTTATTTCTCTCTTAATCTCTTTCCCTTTTCTCTTAATCTCTGTAGTCTCTGGAAGAACTGCATGCTCTTGCAAATTCTTAAAACCAGAGATTCTAATTAGTGCTGTCGAACACACGCGTTCTTTACATCAGTGGAAATGTAGCCCACCTATGTAAATCCAGTTTACATAAACTCCTCCATTTATGTTGCATAATATCAATAGTATACTGAGGGCCTCATTTACTAACATTGCGACCGCAGCTTAATCTGCGCCTTTGCCCAACCGCAAATAGCGGACGGTGTATTTCCGCATTTTGCGTGGTATTTATCAAACCAGATCCTCGTCCGGCAATCAGCGCCCATTAGTGTTAATTAGCGGGCCGTTAAAAGACGGGGAAAATCGCATGCATGTTACTGCCACCATGGGTGATTCGAGGAAAAGAAAAAAAAAAAGTTCAGCGAACAGGAGCTAGAAATATACACACCCACTTTCCCTTATACCCTCCCAGCAGCGGTAATCTGCGTTTTTACTCAAGTGCGCTGCCTTTGTAAATACGGTGTTATGTCTTTACCCGCTATTTCACGCCTGAAATGGGCGCAATCCTGTTAGTAAATGAGGCCCTGAGAGTATAGCTTTTAGGCTCATTCAGAACAGCCAGTGAAAGTAAAGGCAAAGGTTGGACCGGCAATTTGATTCAGTGAACACACATCTAATTTTTATTGGTGTTGTGGTAATGCTGGAGTGGTATAAATTTGGCTTGGCTGTTCTGACCGTCAGCCCAGTGGTCCCCAGGGCGGGTCTACTCCAGATTATGCATTGGCCTGTAAGGCTGGGGACAAATAGATTTGCTCGTCCCAAACTGGAGGACTGTTTGATACGATGGCAGGGAGTCAATTTGTTAATAATATCGGACTCCTTCCAAACGTTGAAATGTGAATATACTGTTACCTGTATCTTCGAGAGCTAAACATTCAATTACATATCTCTGACCTAGGTAATCGTTTCTATGCTTGATCAGGGCACCGATCTTAATGCAAGTTTGATCACTAAACAGTTGTTCAACTGACACTAAGACTTTGGAGTTTAACCACGAACAGAGTATACAAAACTGACCCCCAGAAACTACGGGACATGTCCGGAGCGTGGAAAGCCCTACTGAAATAGTGATTCAGAGGCCTCATTTTTGTCCCAGTTTAAAAGCATAGTTTATGAACTGTTATTAGCTGTATCATTCTGACTAGCTTAGTGTAACTCAAAGTGATTGGTTTGGCTTTTCTTTATATACCCCAGCCTTAATAAAAAAATTGGGAGACCGCCTATATGAAATAAAGAATGTCTAAAACATACAAATTCAAATTGAACCATCTCCAGTTTTCACTCAGGGGTTGGAGGAGACCAAATGTCATGCCTTTAGAGGACAAGTAACATGTTTGGTCTGCTACATGCACAACTGAAACTGTAAAACCTTCCAAATATAAATCCTACAACACACAAAAATATTACTCTCTGTCTCTGGTGTCCCATCTGATAGTATCACCCCCCCCACACACACACACACAAACACACCCCTTGCCCCTCTAAGTTTTTGTAACAAGAATTCTCCGAAGCCCAATAAAGATAAGAGGTAAGATTCAGCTGTACCTGACAGAAAGATAAAGAGACAGAGTAAGAGGGAGTGAGAAAGACGGAGAGGGAGTGAGAGGAGCAACAGAAGTTGGAAGTTTTTGAATGTACTGCAGTACATTAAAATGTTTACATTACATGGAAAGATCTAGAACCGTAAGACTTGTTTTATTTATTTCTACTGTGTCTTCTTCTAACTATAAAGCAGCATTTGGTTTTATTGTCAGTGAATGCTGTAAGAGCACAGCAACAGACTAAAACTAAAAACAGATTCCAGGAAAGGTTTACTTAGAATCTGACACTTGTACATGTGTACTCTAGGGGCACTTACAAAATGCTTAATCACTTCCTTCCAACAGTAAATGTGTGTGTGTGTGTATCTGAGTGTGTGTATTTGTGTGTGTTTTGTTTTCTAAACAGTGTCTGAATTTCTTAACTGGTTATATTGGCCTCTAGTGTCATAATAATCGGTTGAAGCTACATGTGACCTTCAGACCGTCCTATTTATGATCATGTCCCCTTTACTAGAGAATCAACCATTGCTGCATGTTTTTGTCTGCCTTGCCCCTTCCAGAGATAGCATTGTAATATTACATCCATCTGTTTATGTCACTGTGCTGTTGTACACCCTGTCATGGGAATCAAAAATAACATTGTGTACCAAACACACCTACTAGGCTTGTGCAAGGACTCTTTGAATTAAGGTTAGTGGCTGTGTGTATTTCTTTGCATGTGTGTGTGTCAGACTCTTGTCACCCTATCCATACTGGATCCTCTCAGCATTACCAGTTCAGACAGTAGTCCTGTATATAACTAGCCTGGCTTTGCCCTCCTATGTACTTCCGCTCAATTTTATTTTTTCTTCTGTACTAGGTCTGGGATTTCAGTGCATCAGTCGGTTTTCAGAAACACATTTTTTGTAGGTCCAATCAGCGAACAGAGGGAGTGGCTGAGAACGATGACGTTGATGTCGTGCACTAGTTTGAGTTGTAGTTCAGTAATGGCGGCGGAGAAAAATGAGAGCGAAGCTATTCTGCGGTTGTGGCAACGCTGCCGAATATCCATAAGTTACAGCCGGAACAAGAACAATCCTTGCTGAGTTTTGTTGGTGGTCATGATGTTGTGGCCCTCCTCCCCACGGGGTTCGGGAAAAGTTTGGTTTTCCAGCTACGGCAGCTAGCTCCGTGGTGAAGGAGTTGGCTAAGGTGAACGCTAGCGATTGGTTATGGCAGATCAGAGTGGCTCTGGGCAGATCCAATAGTTTTAAACTTCAACAGAGTACCCGCCTTCAAGGAAGTTAACGCTTGTCAATGGAGCGATCCCAGACCCTCTGTACAAATGCAATGTACGAGAGTCTGGTTAGGACCAGGCTAATCTGGAGCTGCCTCCGCCAGTATATAACACCATCATATGTGTTATTCTGTATTCTTCTCCTGTTTGACTAACAGATCTCTTGATTAGTGTTATGGCATTAGTTCCTCCTTGTTGTATCTGGTGGCCTCCTCCAGGCCTGTGTTGATGATGTAGCCAGCTGTTGTACTGACAGAGAACGGGTTGTCGGTTTTCTATGCGTCGAGCTATCAGAAGTGGGGGTTGGAGATGGGGAAAGTGTGATGGGTGGATCCCATCCAGTACCTGCTCTCCTCACAGGTGTGTGGTCACAGTTCAGCCTTGACAATCTTTGCCGACTTCTCGCTGACACAAAACGGTTTGACGACAGGGCAGTTCAACAAATGCTCTCTGTGTGTGTGTGGGTGTGTATATATGTTTGCATCTATCTCTCTTCATCTCTCTCACACCCTCTCTCTCTCTCCCACCTCATGCTTTTCCCCCATTCTCTCACCGACCAGCGATCTTGCTGTTGGTATTTCACGGACCAAACACCTGCCTATCCCTCCATTTCCCAGCAGTTGAGCCCCAGCGTTGGCAGACACATAAACACCCTCACAGCGAGTGAGAGAGAGGGGACAGATTGAGCAGGAGGCATAGACAGAGACAAATGAAGAGAGAGAGAAAGATAAAGAGAGAAACCGAGAAAAAGAGAGAGGGACGGAGAAGCTTAATTGCTGTGTGATGTCAATGGCAGTGCAGATGGCACATTAGCAGAAGATAGAACTGTCTATTTATAAACAGTGTTTTATAACCTCCCATGGTGGCCTACACGGACACATTTTGCTTGTCATCATGATCCATTCAACAAGGCTGCGGTGAGGACAGAGAAGTTGTTGTGGCCTGGAGACAGTCTCATGTGAACACAAGGCATGTGTGAATGTCAAATCATCTGTGTGCTGTTCAATGGATGTTGGCTTGATATTTTGTAGGACAGCACCGGTTGCAAAAAAAAATTAAGGCTGGTCTGAAAGACCAATATAGGCTGCTCTTGGAATGCCAAATGACCTGAATTTCATTTTAGTCAAAGTCTGGGTACATTGTTTTCTGGGTACACAGTCTCCAGACTGCTTTAGTCGGAAGAGTTGGTCTGTGTAATGTGTGCCCCTGTCCTTTCTATCACAACTGTATGTCTCTATTGTGAGTGTTATTTTTGTTTGCTGTGTGACTTTAGGTTTATGAATTGTTTTCCCTACACAGGGTTGTACAGGCTGGGATTAACAGTTCAGATCATCATGCCTGTTGCCGTGGCAGCAGGACAGGAAGTGTGCATGTGAGTGCACCTGGTCAGCTCCGCTGGGATGAACATGCCACTGCACCAGATCTCTGTCATCCCCCGTGATGTCACTTCCTCTCGGGTGTCTGGCAGTGGGAAGGCCAAAGACAAGGACAAGCAGGTAGGACTGGATGTGTGTGTATTTCTGTGTGTATTCAGGTTGTGTATGTGTGTTGTGCGGATCTATGTGTGCAATCTTAAAACATTCATATAGCTACACTACAGACACTCACTGAGTCACAGTATCAAACAGTCACACCTACTAGCCCACAGCTTTGTTAGGTGTCCAGAAAAGAGGAACGAATAAATGGCTTAACCAGCAGTAATACTCCAAGCTGGGACAATATATTGATTAAAATCCCTCAGTTCAGAGGGTTAATACAGTCCTCAGCTTTGTGAGTTGACTGAGGGAGATCCAGACACAATTCAATGTGTGGATCACAAACCTGAATTAGCAGTTTGCTTTATGTAAGTATGTTTTGCATGTTTATCTGTGCTTCCAATATTCCATTCCAATATTTGAGACATATTTTAAACAGGGAGATTCTTAGTCAACGTTTTCTTCATGTTCCATAGATTGTTGTGCAAATGCCATGATTCTGTTCCTGCTCCTTTGCACTACTGACATGTGACTTTACTGGATTCTATTGAAGGGATGGAGGCGAAAACCAGTTATCAGCAGGCAGACAGGAAGTTAATACACTTGTCAGCGCAACTCCTGCCTGTCAGCCGCAACTCCACATACCGTATTTCTTCGAATAAACACTGCCCTCGAATAAACGCCGCACCAAAAAAATCTGAAAACGGTTATTTAATTGGTAAAATTCAACCCCAGTATTTATTACACGTACATAACTTTCTGTTTGAAAGCTAACGTGTATGAACATTTAGGCATGCTGCTTCAGATTTCTACACAATGTAGAACACCTGTATATGAGACAGTTGTACTACCAACACACACCTAATTGATAGCCAATGAGAAAGGGAGTTGCCGCACTCATTGACAAACAAAGAATAGACAAGGAGGTCAGCGTTAGTAAATGAAACCTGCGTTTTTAGCAGCATGATTCATTTGTCACAATGCCAGCAACGAAGTTGTCTATGGCTGCACTGCAGCTACAATTCACAAAATCACCCTTACTAATTAAACGCCGCCCTCGAATAAACGCTGCACCAAAAATGAACATTATTTAATAAACGCTGCAGCGTTTATTCGAAGAAATACGGTACTAGTAGAACTGCATTTCTCGAGGCAGAGGAGCATGTTCGAAGTACATTCAAATGGTATTTACAAATAAAGTGGTTAGTGGTTTGCTATGCTTATCTGCATCTACACCCAGCCGGCCAGTCAGTCAGTGATTGGTTCATTTATACCTGGCTCCTCATGCGTAACTTCTCTCCCATAAGGCATTGCCCAGGAGGGCTCTTAGTGTCAGTTGGTTGCTGAGTGACAGAACAAAGGGAGGTGGTAAGACAATGTGTCTGAGCGTGCTCAGGGTCGGGCCTCACTGTGTAGAGTCAGCAACACGCCAACACAGGTGTTCCTGAGAGGCCACTCAACACTGTACATATGGTGGAGTGGATTAAGAATCAGGCCATTAAACACACATACACACACAAACAAGATTATCTGAATCTCCGAACTCTCGCATAGAGGATAGATATAATTTTGGGGGGAAGATATTTTGAAGGGTGGTTAGTTTACTGTGAGTACTTCATGAGTGTTGCCTATTAGGTTGATTCTATATTTGACAGGTATCTGCTAACAATATCACGTCCTGCTCTGTTATCATTGGTGGTGAGGCTCAGCTGTCTGAGAGGATGAGGCTGTAGAATGTAAGCCATGTAATTTGTCAGGGGTCTTTGGATAGAAAACCTAATCTCTCTCGGTTGTTACGCTGTACTTTAACACAGGTCTGCCCTCATCATCAGTCCTTCCCCTCACCTCCCTCAGACTGAGCTCCCTTGATTCCCCTCAGGAATGGTGGGAAAAAATGGTCCGTCTTCCCTCCGGACCTGTTGGAGCGGTGGAGGATGAAGGGATAGAGAGAAGAAGAGAGAAACGGCTAGTGCTCAACCAGAATGCTGATCAGCGGAGGGCTAGCAGAGGGCTTTGTGTTTGTGTGTGTGTGAAAGCTCACATGAGTGTTCACGTCTGTAATTTAGTCACACAGAGCAGCCCATCTGGTCCTCTAAGACAAAAAAGTTTGTCTTTTTAGCACCTCAGAGAAGTAAAAAAATTACGCTTTAGTCAACCTTTTCCTCAGAAAGCGGCATTTCTCAAAAACATCATGACTGCTCTCTGATCCCTAAGCCTGAAGTTCTTATCTGGGAACAAAATACTCTAGTCATGCTCTAACCTGTGTAGAACTGGGTCTGAAAAGGAGATTTACGAAGAAAGTGGAAGGAATGCAATGTCAGAGTTTCAGACCAAGGAGTTGTGCTATGGGAAAAAAAGACTTTCTATGGAGGGTTTCCAATTTAGCATATAATAACCTGAGACTACCTTGTGTCTGGCATGATAGATAAGCAACTCTCTGGGTGGATTATGTATGCACTGAGAATAGAGTCATTACTGGTACAGGTTTGAATAAGTTGAAAGGTGAACATTGTCTTGTTACTTAAGACCTAAACGTATCCATAGTCAGAGCTGTGTGTTACTAGCTTATCTAAATTGTCTTTTCGTTGCTGACTTTAATCATGCTAATGTTTTCAGTAACTTTGCACTGCTAAATTGTGATCCCAGTGCTTATGGAGTTTTACATTTAGTATGGTGTTATCTTACATAACAGTGAGACACAGCCTGTCACCATCTGTGTGTTGCAATCTACTCATCGCCTTATTGTATTCCAGTATTCTATAGAAACGTGTGAAAACATTTTCCTCAAATACTGAACCAGCAAACTTTGCAAAATACAACATTTGTCATTGCCAAAACGTATGGCCATGACTGTACATGCAGACAAAATAGAGAGGCATGATGTTCAGTATGCATCTTGGATAAGTCATTAAAACAAGCCAGTAGCTACCGTATTTTTTGGAAAATAAGCAGATTTTTCTATAAACCGCACCCCACCAGGAGCTTTGTGTTTGTAAATCTGAGTATAAACTTCACTGCAATGTATCGATCTTACAACATGCCGTTGCAACACACTTACAAAACTAAAGTAAGTGCGTAATGTATGTTTTCTATTGCCCGTGAATTAACTAATATATACCTTATCACCGTGTCCCAACTGGATGCGACGCGAGCGACGCGATGCTGCAACGTTTTGGCTGAACTTTTTGTTGGACTCCCTGTTTCTATTTATTTGTTGTCGCTCGCGTTGAAAGCTCTGTAGCACATGAAGTCATAGTAACGTGGTTAGTAGGGTTGCCACCCGTCCCTTAAAATACGGAATCGTCCCATATTTGAGAATAAAATAGCGCGTCTCGTTTTCAATCAATACGGGGCGGGTTTTGTCCCGTATTTTCTGAGTTGTCTTCAATGCAGCATCCCATGCAAATCATCCCACCCGAATTCTGTGAAGACTCGTCCTATTCTGCCCCTGATTGGGTAATACTCGCTGCCATTGTTGGTTTGATCCAGAGATATTTTTCTATGGCTCTGGTTTGATCGTTTTTTTTTCAGGTTCACGGCCAATCAGTCAGAGAAGGGCGGGTATCTTGGCGGAGAGTCGATTTAAAAGAATGGCGGAGGCAGCTCCAGATTAGCCTGGTCCTAACCAGACTCTCGTACATTGCATTTGTACAGAGAGTCTGGCCTCGCTCCATTGACAAGCGTTGACTTCCTTGTAGGCGGGTACTCTGTTGAAGTTTAAAACTATTGGATCTGCCCAGAGCCACTCTGATCTGCCATAACCAATCACTAGCGTTCGCCTTAGCCAATTCCTTCACCACTACTGTAACAGAGCTAGCTGCCGTAGCTGGGAAATCAAACTGTTCCCGAACCCTGTGGGGAGGAGGGCCACAACATCATGGCCACCAACAAAACTCAGCAAAACTTGTTCTTGCTCCGGCTTTAGCTGTTGGATATTCGGCAGCGTTGCCACAACGGACCGAATGGCTTTGCTCGCATCTTTCTCCGCCGCCATTACGGAACTACAACCCCATCTAGCGCACAACATCAACGTCATGGTTCTCAGCCACTCCCTCTGTTCGCTGATTCGCCGGTAGAAAATCAACCTGAAAAATTTGACTTACGTACCTCATGGCCAGACCTATGATCAGAAGCAAAAATAAAATTGAGCGGAAGTACGTAGGAGGGCAGAGCCAGGCTAGCTCCAGATCCCCACCGCGTAATAAGAAGTACACTTATAAAAGGAAGTAGGCTTGACAATACTGCACACTACTACTTCTGGTACACTGATGTTAAAAGCCCTTTTTTGTGGTCTCACTGTCAAACTTTGTTGGCCACTTGAGTTGTGATAGAGAGACGCATCTGTTCACACTGATTTCAATAGAAGATAGCTTTTTATAATCAATCTATGTATCAATCTTAGTATTTTTATGAAAACATGTTTTAAAGATCCCATGACATGCTGTTTTTGATTCTTTTGTATAGGCCTTAGTGGTCCCCTAATACTGTATCTGAAGTCTCTTTCCCGAAATTCAGCCTTGGTGCAGAATTACAGGCACTACGAGCAGTCCCACAATAAGCTTTCCTCAGGATGCGCTGTTTCTGTGTCTGTAGCTTTAAATGCTGTGAGGAAGAAAGGGGCGGGGCTAACTGCCATGCTTCGGTCGTTTGCGAGCCATGATGTCTCGAGGAAAAAACAATGTCGTGCTCGCACGGTCGTAGCTCGTTTTTTTATTGGTGGGCCAAATTCTCTGTGCGGGCAAAGCAGAGAAAGGGGAGGTAACCTTCCCTATTGTGACATCACAATAGGGGATTTTCAAAACTGAGGTTTGAGCTCTCATTTTCTAAAAGGCGGAGAAAACTACCCATGGCTAACCAAAGGCAGGCTAGGGGAACTCATATTAATGTTAAATAAAAACATAAAGTCAGAGCTGCCAACTCTCACGGTTTCGCCCTGTGACACACGCATTTCAACCATTTCTCACACTCTCACGCCACACATTGTATATCTCACGCTGAAAAGACAATGCCAAACAAGTAGCCAAGCTAACGTTGAAACAGTAACGGACGAGGCACAGGTTAACAGAGTGAAGCATCATTGACCCGCAAACAGCCATGTAAACTCGCCTGGGGGGGGAGTGAAGCTCGCAAAACCTCGCCTAGGGAGGGGGGGGGGGGGGGGGGGGGGGGGCGGAGCTCGCGATAGCTCAGGGAGGGGCAACCAAATCTCACACCAAGGTTTTTGGAAAAGTTGGCAGCCCTGATAAAGTGAAATTTTCATGTCATGAGACCTTTAAGTTGTGATTTACCACCACTGCCACTGCCCCCTAAAATGTTCCCAGGGTAATGGAAATACCATGCAAATAACCCACAAAGCCTTTAGGCTGTTTAAGGAGTGCAGAGGGCCATCATAAGGAGAAGTGTGACCTGAGTAGACATGTTAACACCTGCTTAGTGCAGAGGTTCTATCAGTGGAAACCTGAAATAAGACTGGGTGATGGTGAAGCTCAGATTCAGGACAGTATTAACTTGTCTACTGTGACAGTTTAGCATGATTAGTTAGTTTAATAGTAGGCTAGTGATATGTCTTCAATGCCTCATTTATTTAAGAGCCATGTCTGTGTATGTCTGTGCCATGAAGGCCCAGACATACACAGACACAGCCAAGCAGAGCAGGTGGCCTGGCCTGTCTTTAAAGCAGGAGCTGGCAGAGGAAGATTATAACTTTAATTCATTTTTTCGGCAAGAGCAATTTTGCTAGCATAGGATTTTGATGTGTCAGCAGTCTCTACAGTACATACCAAACTCTTCTGAACTCTGAGTTCAATCACATTCTGCATCCATCACAAGCTGCCTACTACTTCTTAGACTAAATGTTTTCAAAACGTATACAAACCACTTCTGAAACAGGATGATTTAACGCTGCAGGTTGTGTTTTTATGTATCTCTGCTATTAAGTATAGGCCTGGTGGAAGTGTTGACAAGGTGGCATTGGAAGATTATTAGCTACAACGGTGCAGCTGGTCTCAATGGCTCTCCATTGAATCCCCTCTTGATCAGATGGTAGATGTGACTCGACTTCTACACTTCTACCCACACACACGTGCACACACATTTTCTCTCAAAAACACACACGCACACAAGTACACACACACACAAGCATCTGGGGTTGTTCTAGTCAGCCAGACTGTCTGAGTACTTGTTCAGTCTCTCTATCTGAGGACTGAGCTGTGTTCAAGCACTTGAGATTGAAGTGCTAAAAAACTGATTACATTTGGAGGAGAAGACAAACGCTCAGGTCTGCAGTCGCAAGGACCTCTGGTTGATGTCATATTTTACACCAGTGGGACACCAGAGTCCATGTGTGTCTTCTCAAATATATAATACATAATCATGGGAAGATCTGCTTAGAGACTTTCCCTGGCTGTAAGGGCGTTCTCTGTCCCATGGATGTACTAGAATGGTTTTCTCATCCCTCACAGGTTTGGGCAGAGGAACAATTGGCAGAGAAGGCAAGCAGAGGAGCTGATAGCCAGTAATTAACTCAGCAGCATCACTTCCTCTCACTACCAACAGCCATTAACATACTAACACTTGAAAGTTGACTGTTCTCCATGCTGAAGGTTAGCTCTAGTGCCCCTGCCTCAGAATCTCCGTACTTGAAATAGAGTTCTGAATACATTAGGTTGAAGAGGTTGTGTGATTGTGTGAGGTGTAAGTGGGAGTTAGCCATGTTAGGGACATCTTGCTGTCTGTGTGTGTTTGTTCTCCCTTTTTCCTAAAACCTGTTTGGATGGTTTTGGTTCTTTTTTGTTGTGAAGTTGCAAAACTTATTATTGAGTCTAGTTTATTATTCATGTACAATACTGGAGGTTGTTTGCATCCAAGAGGCACTTCTAGTTTTATTTGAATCATTTCAATGTAAAAGTTTTTTGATTAAAGTAACAGACCTCACAAATCACTAAGTCCCCACACAGGTTACTTGCTAAAAATGGGTAGACAGACCTACAGATGGACACTCAGTTGAAGTTCATTCTCCATGGGCACGGTTGAGAAAACTGCTTAATGCTACTGGTACTGTATTCTGTCTTGGTGTCAGACTACTGGGCTGCTAGAGTATGGAGTCCAGAGCTTGTCTGGGATTTGCCCACCGTTCAGGTGATCCACGGTCTCTCTTGATAAAAAGTCTGCTTTCTGCCATCAAATGGCGGCTACATTGCTGCAAACTATATAGCATGTTGAGCAAGTTTTGCAGCAAGCAAGGCAACTTGTTGAGATAGTTTGGAAAGCATGATTTAATTATTATTAGCGCTCTAGATCCTAAATTCCCCCATGGTTTATTTAACAGTCAGTCCAGGTAGATAAGGAACCCCAATGCGCTTGTTATTAGTTTAGTATCAGTCCCTGATTGTATGGATGACCTTGTCTCATTCCCTCACTTGCCGAAGGTCTCCTATTCTCTCAATTTTTTTATCCTGTAGAGAATGATCATTTTATCCCTACATATAATTCATCACCATGCATTATGCTTCCTAAATAACAACATCCATAACCTATCTGCATTGGATAGGTACACCCACCAATACAACTATGTCACGTCCGTGTCTGCACTCTATCCTTGGACCATTTTAGTGATTAAAGTGACAAAGTGCTGCACTTTTCACATTTTAATGAATCACTTCAGCAACAGAATAGACTGTCATTAGACTAGCTTTAGCTGTGGTGAACAACAACATGCCTTTCTCTACACCTGTAAAGGGAAAGGTTAGAAAATAATTGTGTGTATGCATCATGTCAAGATAATGTACTGGGCTTATACTTTCATCTTCAATCTTTTTAGTTTCTGTTCCTTTTTTATAATTCGTTCCTTGATGTGAAAAAGATTCAGAAGAACTATTAGAACTCTCGGAGCTTCCTTTCATGCTTCCAGATGTTGCTGGGAAATTTCTAGACATGCACATCTTGGAACCTTGGAAAATAGATATTTGGCGGGCTTAAAGCCCAGAATCTCACAACAAAGGTTCCATTTGATGGCCTCATGGTGAATAAAAGGAAATGAAACATTCAAAAGCTGTGCACAGGTGTATGCTCAGGTCAAACAGATCACATTGTTTTTGACAGAAAAGTAGATTATGATTGGTTTGGTCTGTTAGGATCAGATTATGACGATGTCATGTAGCACCTTCACACTCTTATAAAAAAGATGTATACAACACATATGTGAGCCCAGGAAATTTAGATTGTTGCCAACTGTTTGAATTGATCCAATGATTCACCACTTCTCTATGCAGCATTTGTTCCATATAGTCTTTTTTTTATCACAGTGTTTTGCTTTCTTACACGGGTCAGGCAAGATATACTGTGTGTGGCTTTGTGTGTAGCTCAGTGAAACCATGGCTGCTAGTGTTGTGTCTTTTGTGTTGTCCTCTCTCACAGACACCACCGTTTTACAGCAATCTGAGGTTTAAACCCTGTCTTGACCCCTCCACTTTTTGCCCATAGGAACAGAGAGAGAGAGAGACAGAGAGAGAGAGGAGACCATAGTCTGATTTAACAGCATGAAGCGGATGTGGGTGACAGGGACTTGTGTGGTTTCCGTGGAAACGGTTGAAGGTCGTAAATAAGATGGCCAACTGAAGCGGGTACAGGGATGGGAGCCCAGAATGCAATGGAATTCTACCTCAGCGTGAGTCTAGGTCTGTCAACTCAGTAGGAAGGCGAGTGTGAAGAAGGTAACACCATTGGCAGTCTCTTCAGAAAGGATCATGGGAAGGAGAGAGAAGCCTTGTGCGATTTTTGTCACATTAATCCCTGACACACACACATATCACAGATTATATCTCTTTCCATCACTACTCCATTTAGGAGGTGAACTCCATCTGTAAGTGCTTTTTGATTTCAAAAATAGCTGTCAACTCCAGTCAGTGTGAGTGGCATGTTTATTCAACCTGTAGGATTTCGCAGGCAGGCATGCATACACACACACTACGACCTGGCTCCCCATTAAGACTGCTAATGGATATCCTTGGAGAGTTATGAATACAACAGGTTTCCTGGACAAGATGAGCCGGGGACAAAAAGACACAGGTGTGGAGGAAGAGATGAGGAGAAGAGGGTAAAAGAAAGAGAGACGAAGGAGATCACCATAGAAACCACATCCCAAGATTCATCATATCCGTTTTCTTTTTGTTTTCACTCAATATCAATGACACAACAATTTCTAAGCAGCTCCACTCTCCCTGTGTCCCACATACCTACAATATCTCTCTCTTTCTGTCTTTATTGGTTATGTTCCAATTTTCTACATTTGAGGAAGCCCCCCACCCCTGGAAAAGCTTCCCTAACTGGATTAGTCCAGAAAATGAGACAGAGTTAGCGTGCGGTTCCTTCCTATCTTTGTTGTTGTACGGACAAGTGTCAAGAACGCGCTGCCCTGACACAGTGTATCTGTTTTCAGAGATGCATTCCCGTCCCTGTGTTGCATTCCGTTTGTGTTCAGTAGAAACAACAGGTGACTGTGAAAGCACCTTGTCAGCTTCCTTGATTTTAAAGACAGTGAGGTGACTCAGTCGACAATATTAGATTATATGTGTAGGCTGATTGTATATCTGTGTGTGTGTGTGTGTATGTGGAAATCTGTATGTTTTTTTTCCTAAGAAAAGAGTGAAGTGAAAGGGTGTTTCTGTTCATGCGTGAACATCCTAGTACACACACTAGCAATCACACTAATGCACACACCTTGCCACACACATGAACACACTGTAGGACACACACTTACATACACACACAATACCACAATATTGTACAAGGTTACACGAAAAGAGGAAGTGTGCCCATTTATAATGTAGGCGTATTATTTTATCTTGGTACCCCATCAGCAACACACACACACAGACCCTCTCCCCCACATACACACACAGACACCACCGTCCCCCTGTAACCATACACCAGGGGTCGGCAACAGGCGGCCCGCGGGCCAATTGTGGCCCGCCAGCGATTTTATTTGGCCCGTCAAAATATTTCCGCTTATATTTTTTTTGTATCGTTTTTTTCCACGTCGACTTTTATTTTGAAACCGGAAACTGGGTATGGTGTCATTGACTTTTCTGAAGTATTTTCTCGCTATGTCATCGCTACCATAGACATATGATTCAAAGCACCCCGATAGCACCCCCCAAAATATTGCTTGTGAAATTAATAGTTTTCAGGCCCGGAGTGGCCATCGGGAGAATAAGGAGAATTCACGGTGGGCCGCTCTGCCCGCTTATAAATTAGGCCAGAAGATCACTTGCTTTCTCTTAGTTTTTTCACACACCGAATAAAAGGATATGTATTAAGTTTGTTAAGTTACTGTGTGACTGATAAGTAAGCTAATAGGATACATTAGGTTTTAATCTAATTAATGCACGGTCATGATCTGACCGTGCATTAAAAAGTGCTGTTTTCAGTTGTCGCGCATGCTCTCTTTCTCAAACACAAGTATGTGTACCAAGTTGTTGCTATGGAGACAACCCTAAACCATCATTTATTGTTGTGGAGGGAGTTAGCTAGATTAAGCTGATGCGAAAAGAATAAACTGGAAGGGAAAAAGATCCCAGGAGGAACTGAAAAAGCCAGGTAAAAAAATAAAGATCTGTCACTTCATGAATCTATGTTCTTGCAAGGGTGGGAAAAATGTTTTCTTAAAAGCCCTGAATCTTTCAGGTAAACATTTGGGTTGTAATTTCCGGAAAATATAAGAATATGAGTCCAACGTAATGTTTATTTAGGTTAGGCTACATAAAGTTTAAAAACTATTTTGCACCGAAATTAATGTAAAACCTTTCGCTCGCGCGAATGCGCGCTCGCATTAATATGAACTTCCGATTTCACCTCACATCAAAACCTTCGCTAGGTCCTAGTAATCCTATTCTCACTGGATGACAGTATTTATGTGCACCAACGATGACGACCCACCACGTTGGGATGACAGTGACGACCATGTTGATAGAGAGAGTTCGTTAAAATAATGAAATTATTCAAACAGACCACCAATTCACATTCACATGGTTAATAGGCCTAGTTGTTGCGAGTGCACGTATCGCAAGGGCACCTATCGCAGCGTCTAAATAGGCAGTAACACAGACTCTGGCCCGTCATCTTGTGGCGAGGAAAAATACTGGCCCGCGGCCCAAGTTACTTGCCGACCCTTGCCATACACACTCAGCAGCTGTCACAGAGAAGGATACCACTGTGTTGTGACGTTCAATGATCCATGGTGACAAGAAGGTGAGACAGGGTAATAGTATGGCTCTCTCTTTCTTAGTGTGTGTGTGTGTGTGTGTGTGTGTGTGTGTGTGTGTGTGTGTGAGGACAAGTACAAGCTGGTAGGACTAGAGGCGTGTATTTCTGTTTGTGTGTATGTGTGTGTGTGTGTGATATAGCCCACTGACCTGAGGGGACTGGGTTACTTTGTAGTGAATAACCAACTGAAACGTTATCTCTATGAGGGGGTGTAAGTGCCAGTAAGAGGATATTCTATTTACAGAATCTCCTGTACATTAGATACTACAATAAAAAAAAATGCACACAAATTTGGCAATTTTAAGATTTAAATTTGAGGATTTTTAAGCCTAAATGAACAATTTCATTGTAACTGAAATGTTTTCTTATTTGTAATTCATGTACATTAAATAGCTCTTTACAGACAATGTAGGATTGCACAAGGCATTGCTGTGTAACGTCTGTGTTTGTGCCTGTGTGCGGAGATAATGTCAGTTTCCGACAAGCATCGGAAGGGACATTCTTGTATTATATCTGATATTTGTTCAATCTATCTGCACGGAGAGCCACCCACAGAGACGGACACACAAAAACTGTATGAAAAGAGATGTTTAGAGAAAGGGAGAGAAGAAAAGAGCAAAGGGAAATAGAGAGATGCCAAAAAAGGAAGGAGAGCAGACTGCAAACAAGACAGCTTTGTTTCTTGCTTGTCACGAAATGCCTTTTATATGAATTAATTTAGCGTACAGGACTCCGCTTCCTCATTTTTCTCTCCTCCACTAACCTTCACTAGACAGCATGGTCTCGGAGTGTGAGAATTAGGATTCTTGATAGGTCAAATGGTGTGTACCTGGCTCAGTCTTAGTAGATGGTGGCTGTTCCCCTCCCCCTCCCCTTCTCTCTCTTAGAGGTTCTACCAAGAGGATATTGTGTGGAGTCTGGATAGAGTCCATGTGTGTCCATATGTGAGTCATCCATCAGTCATCTGTCAAGGTGTTTTTGATTGTATCTGCATCAAAATCAGGGTCAGGATGTGTAGACAGCAGGAAGGAGTAGATATTAGTTCCAGAGACAGTGGGCTGTGGAGGAGGAGAAAAAAGAGTGGGAGAACGAGGACGAGAAGTCGAGCTATTGCTCCCGGAATGAAACCATGTAGTGGGAGAAGTGGAAGGGCTGCTGCTAGAGTGCTGTAGTTTTGAACCAAGACGGCAGGGGGCGGTGTAACAGGCTGGCTGAGCTGCTATTGCTGCTCTACGTGAGACACACATCAGTGTGCATTTTCAGGGGGGTGTTTACAGAGCAAGCTTTACAGAGTTGTAACCTTTTTACTTCTTAATTCCACAAGCCATAAGTTCTTGACGGAAGTTCCAAGGCGTTTTCATGCTCACTGGACTTGTGAATTGTCTGTAATCGCACCAACTATTAGAGGGCCGTGTATATGAAACCCAGCATTCTAACTGTCTCCCTCCTTCCTGTTTTGAGTGACATTTTAAGCTTTTGATTTCCAGGCACTCAAAATGCATATTGGCATGTCATTCAGTTGCACAGGCTTGTCAGATGGTCGGCCTTTAAATGCAAATAGCTGTGACTGGTAGAGAATTGTTGTGTTACTGCTGTACGCCATGGATCCATCACACATTACAGTCTAGACCTATCCAGCTGATTGACCTCTGTCTCTCTCTGTATCTGTTTCCCTCCATTTTATTTCTCTCCATCTCTCTTTTTTCCCCTCCCCGTTTCTCTCTCTACACTAGAACCATACACTCTGGTGGAGAAGATTTACCCAGTCTAAAGGATAGTGAATGTAGGTTGTTGTTGATCAGCATCACTGACACATTCCAGTGGTTACAAAGTGGGGGAATTCCTTTGTTGCATATTGTGTGTGCAAATGTGAGTGTCTATTTGAGTGTGTGTGTATGTACTCTCTGTACACAATTCTTTGGATGTGTGTCTGCTATGGTAAACGATGCCAGAAATCCAAACTGAGGACCAGATGGAGCTTGGCGAGGTTTCTAGTGTATGCATGTGTGTGTGTGTGTTTTCATCAGGGCTGGAGAGCAGACATCTGTTAGCTCAGTAATACCAGTGGAGTGCATCTCAATACCCACAGGTGGCTACCTGTACCTAACCTATCAACCCTTCCCCTGCGACAGTCTGACAGCCCAAGCTGGCGTCAAGTAAATATGGATTAGGATAGGAGCTGAAAGAGGAGGCTATGAAGATGTGGCACATCTATAGTGAATCTGTGCCAGGAGCCCTGTTGAGTGCCTACAGGCACCAGTCTCCACAGTCTGCCCGCTATCCGCTCCTCATGTTCTGAGGTCAACTCTGTAGGGATCAGTGGTTTGTGGTTGAGGATGATTACCGATAGTTGATCTGTGATTTTCTACCTGTGTGAACTACAGTACTACACATACAGATGACTTAATTACAGTCCTTTATTTACCCCACTGTGTCTCAGTGGAATCCATGACCCCTTCTAATTAGAGCACCAGTCTGGACAGGACCCAAAACCTCGACACACACACACAAACGCACACACCTTCATCTCTTAGTCTCACTCCGTCCACCTTGCTCTCTCTTTCTCCATTCCAGAAGTGGACGTACTGTTTTATACATAGACAGCTTTCTATCTGTCCCTGGACAACTTCCCAATTGAAGCATTTGGTCCACGTCCAAGATCTCAGCAGGTAAAGCATGAATGGGCATGAATGGTCAGGCTGATTTAAGATCTGTACCCAATATAAATACCTGATACTCATTAAAATGAGCAACGTTTGCACTCCATGTCTTAGGACAGTACAGTGTGACCCTGGTTCATCAACAGTTTCTGGCACAGTTTTATGCCTGTGTGTGTGTATGTATTTGTATGAATTACCCTGATCATATATTTTCAGTGGATTGAACCATCTGTTTGGGTTTAGTTGGGGGGTACCATCTGCTGACTGGTGGTTGATGATGTCATAGATAGTTGACTGTGGCCATGGTCATGGGATTGGAATGAGGAAACAGATGGTATTGAACTAACTCACTGGTGGTCAAACACGTTTTCCATTGAGGATAGATTAAATCCTTACAGTGTTAAAGAGAGAGGAGCCTCCACTATCTTTGGTCTCACTTTAACAGGGCTGTCTCTAACCCCCTGCCCCCAGCTTGTGTTATTTTCTCTTTTTTTTTTTTTTTTACAGAAATTAAAACACTACACCCGTACAACAGTTGATGTTATCCTCACTGGAGTGGGATGTGTTAGCATAGCGCTAATCTCTCTTAATTAACCCCATCAAGCGTCCAAACGGGTATGGGACATGCTGTTGCAGTTAGGCCACGCTGAGCAGCCCATTCATATTAGTTCAAAGGCATGCATACAACAACTGTAATTACACACTTCCATAAGCCTATTTAGAGGCGTGTGTCCGGTCACAGAGTGCCAGTCTTCTCTCTCACTCCACATGGTTTGATATTGGCTGTCGATAAGACAGTAACGGTCAGTGACTAGCCATTACGTGGGTACACCTGCCCTCAGGAAATCTAAAACAAATGCTGTTCTTAGTGGCTTTTCTTAGTATTGGGCTTACTTCCTTACATGCACACACACACACACTTACACAGAGACCTATTGGTTAGGGCTCAGTAGCTTTACTATATGATAGTTGGAATACACTCGAATGTAGTTGGGTAGCCACAGTAGCTCATCGGAACCATCTCCATCCTCTCTGGCTCCTTCTGCTCCGATCCTGCCATCAGGGATTAGGGATTGGGGGACATGAGTTAAGCTGTAACTGGGTGCTGTGATAGTACCTAAAAGACCTTGTTAAACTAGTGCATTACTTTTTAAAAGAGGTGCACAACATTGTAGTTCTTGTTGCTGCTGAAGCATACAGCAGGTTCTTCACCAAGAGAGAGGAGGGAGGGTAGGGGAGGACAGACTGAGCACGAGAGAAAGAGATTGGGCGAGAATGTGAAGAAGGTGGTTAGGTCAAATGAGTTTCTCTTCTGTCATCATCCACATTGCGTTCTCTTTCAGCTCGGTATGTGACTGTGTTAGTTGCAGCTTTGTAGCTGTTTGTAGTACATCATACAACAGTACTATACCATTACTAATGGCACAACTTTTCAAAGTATGTATCAAATAAATCAATGTATCAAAACTACTAAAACACTCAGACTGGTACCTAAAATATGTATGAAAAGTGATGTTTAGATGGCTGACACATTGTTTGGTGTAACAGTCTCTTTGGTAGATGGCAATTCCCAGTCCGGTAGTTTCCCCCACTGTATACCTGATGTATGTGTGAACTGAACTGAATGAGTGTAATTTCACACTCTCTCTCTCCCTTTCTCTCATTTTCTCTCCTTCCTTGTCTTTCTCAATCTGCCCTCCTACCATCTTTTTATCCTCTCTTTTCCTATATCATCTGCATCTTGGGCCCCTGGCTCCTGTCTGTGAAGCAATCATACAGACCAGTAAGCACCATTAGGCAAACTCTAAGTGACCTCTAGATGACCTCTCTGCACCTTGGGAAGTTGCAGTGACATCCCCTTGGTAACACCAGGGGCCTCTGACATCAGTTTCTGTAGAATTGACAGTTTAGCTATCTTCTCACTTTATGTAATCGCCTGTTCTCGTCAATGAATGACAACTTCAAGAACAACTTTTAGTTTTTTTTTATTCAAATGAAAGTAATTGATCTCATGCCATCAGCAGAAGTAGGACAAATACCAGCTGGGAAGGTGAGCTGTTTATGCTTATGTTGGACTTGAACTTGCACAAGATCAAGCTAATGGCCAAGCTTGTTTTTTTTTCAATAGAAACATGGCTAATCATGTTAGCAGTAGAGCAACATCATTTTGTTATTTTGCGTGAGGTACAAACTACAAAATGCTAAACCAAATTGAATGAATGTATGTAAAGGTTTGTCGGTATCAACTCAATAATTTAATAATAATACTCATTTTGCAGTCGTTTATAGCCAAAGTTACGTACAAGCAGGATTTGAACGTGCAACCTTTTGTGCTGCTGACATCCTCTACCATTAACCATTCCCATCACTTCTGCAGCATGCAAGACTGTCCTGCTGCTTCTGGAATAAGAAGCCTTGTTTAATTTTAACACACATTTTCATTCATTTCTGAGAAGCTTACGCCCATTTCCAATTTCTGTTGGAATGCAGATACAGACACTTTAGTTGGTTAAACTGATGCAGACACAGATAAAATGGCATATTTGCTTACCCCTGGTCTCCATGTCAGCCTGGCAGAGGGAGGATGAGAGCCTGGTGCTAAGAGTGAGTGTTTCAGTGAGCAGGGAGCTAGCTGACCGCCTAGTCTGGACCCAGACCTCTGAGGCCACATGGGAACCATCAGAACCAGGGCAGAACTGGGATAGCTGTCGGATAGAACTGAGCTCTTGTGGATTTAATAATCTTTGGAATTAGACCATTTTAATTAGTATTATTATTATCCAAGTCATTATAATTATCTCACGAATGTACTTATGTACACCACACACATACACACAACAACGTGTGTGTGGGGGATTTTTCCTGGATTTAAATGTTGAGGCTTCCTGAAACGCTCACTCACGAACACACACATTGTTTTATGTCTTTAACCTGTAGGGGCAAATAAAACCTGGTATTTACGACAAATAATTAAAAAAATGTTTTTGCAAACAATGGTAAGTTTAAATGTATTTATTCCTCCATGAGGATTAACCATATGGGTTTATATCTAAACAGAAGTTTTGGTTTTTAGTTGCTTTTGAAACAGTCAACACACATCAGCTGCATTTAGATGGCACTGATCTGTAATAATAAAACAACCTTCTGTGGGGGTTGGCAACTGATTGATACATTCAAACACGTACACATATTCCATATAGAATGTATTCAACCTAGGGAGAGATCTAACCAAAGTTGCTGTTATCGAACTTTCGACCGTTTTATATAAATGTAAACAAATATCTCTCTGTTTATTAAGATGAGAGGCATTGAGTAAGAATAAAAGACAACCAAGGTCTTGTAAGGAGAACTTCTTGCAGTCAGGACTGTTCCATAATACCATTAATATCAGCTGGGTATTCATTGGTTGTTGTGTTGACCAAAGTCCATGTGAGAAGGAGGGGGGGAGGGGGTATTAACTAATAGAGCTACGTTTAGAAGCTAAAGCTGTTTAGCGGTGTTGCCCAGTGAAACTAGAAAGCGCTACTTAACTCATTATCCTAAAGAAACCCTGACCTGCCTACTGTACACTACCCCAACTTACAAACACATGGACACACTCCACACGTGGACACAACGCACGCACTCCTAACTTTTATGTGCATGCACTCGCTAATGCATGCACACAGAAGAGAAACACACAAACACACATGAAGTTGGCTCAGGGTTAAGCCATCTTAGATTTTTGCTGGAGAATCAGCTGAGCACAAACCAACAGAAGCTCCTACAGGGTAAACAGACGCCACATGCTTAGTTGGCTAATGGTAAAACTCTATGTTATGTCTCTTGTTTCCTGAGAAGATCATTTGCCATGTGTTCAGAAGGAAAGGTACTCCAAGGTCACAGTAATTAGTAGAGAATGCGTATTTGTTATTTTTCGGATGTGTTAAATAAAGGTTAAGTGAATAAATACATACAGCATATAAATAGATTAGCGACCAAGCTTGCAGTGCTTCTTTTGCTCTAATCTAAGAATTGAGAGCACAATGATAACAATAACCATGGAGCTTTATGAGAATAAATTGTGTATTATACAGTCTGGGGGATGTGTGTTCCACACAGCGAAGGATTCTTCCATTCTCCAGATTTGCTCCTGGATAGAGCTGTGTGAATGTCTCTAATAAATGACCCACTATCACAATCCCCCCTCTCCACCCCTACCTCTCACCCCTCTGAGCCTTTTGGGGATTGGAGGTTGTGGCAGTAATGTTGATCCTTAATGGTTTTGCCTGAATCTGAGGTCATCAGTGTGTGTGTGTGCGGTTGTGCTTCTTATGATGACAAGTCATCGATATGGGACATGCCAAACAGGGTTAGGGGAGGGGCTTGTTAAGCTGAATGAGCAACGGGATTTTATTTAAGGGAATGTAACACCCCTCATGAATAATTCACTTACAAACTCCACCCCCTCTGACTGGGATCAGCTGAAAGAAATGCAGAACCAATAAGAATGCAGCATTGCTGGCTAGGCTAAGGCTATGTGTGTCTTTGTGTGTGTGTGTGTCTGTGTGTGTTTGTGTTTGTGCAGTAGCCCAGAGAGAGCAAGCCCAGACAAGTAGCGGTAGCTCACAGCTCGTTCTCTCTCTGCGAAGGGAATGTAGGGCAGCTTCTCTCCCTCCCTCTCTCGCTCGATCCCTCTCCCATCTCTCTATCTCTGCCTTTGTCTCTGGATGTGCTGTTGAAGCTGCAGTCATCACCCAGTTAGCTGACATTGCTGCAATCCACTTCCGTGTTTACTATCGCGCCGTGCCTCATCCCATCTCCCCCCGGAGGATTTACAGAGGGGCATGTGAGCCCCCCGGGGACCCTTTGTCGGTGTGAGGGTGTGTGTGCAATTGTGTACGGTGTGTGTGTGTGTGTGGAGAGGGTGCTCCAGGATACTGCCATGAATTCCTGTTGGAAGATGAAGCTTCAGGTATGGCAAGCTCTTGCCCATCATTCATTGATGTTGTTGTCTCTGCCAGTGCTGACGACAGCTTGGTTTGTCTGTTTGTTCATGTTCATTTGGGTATATTAAGGCCTGAGTCAGGCTTTAGTAAGCATACACATAGTCTTTATTTAAATATGTGTTTTAATGAATGTTGTGTACATGCAGTGTGAGAGAGAGAGAAAGAGGGAGAGAGCAAGAGATCGAGAAGGAGAAGGGGAGTATGAAAGAGCCATTTCCGTTCAGTGGTTGTTATGGTGAGGCCTTCTGTTTCCGTGGTGATGGGAAAGCGCTCCTCTGCCTGCAGCTTCTTTAAAGCAGAAGCTACACTACATATAATACATCACTGTGTTTTGTGTGTGTGTGTGCGTGTGTTTGAGTGACAGAATTATTTTTGAGATAAAGTGTATTTGCATTACATAAGCTGGAAACTGAGTGATACTAGTATGTGATTGCAGAGACTGTGTACTGCATGTCTGTAAGGTTGCGAGAATGTGTTTTGTATTTTGATTGTCTTCCTATACTTTCTTTGTGTTTGGGTGGAAAATGACTTTTGCATAATGTGCGCTACGTGTGCGTGTTTTAGTGATTGTGTACTGTGTATGTGTATTTGGAGAGTGATGGGGAGACCCACTCCCTCTTTTGCCTGTGTGTGTATGTGTGTATGGGGTCAAAGAAGCATCTGGCTTCATTGTATGAAAAGATGACCCACTTCCTCTTCTCCTCCTCTCTTCTTTCTCCATATATGTACAGGGTGGGGGGATGGAGAAGGGGCGAGGCATTGTACTGTCTGGTCGATGATGAGGATGATGACATTCTCAATGTATGTTGGTTCAGTATAGTTTTCTGTGTAAGTGCTACATGGTACCAGAACTTCAGGGTGTGTGTGGACTGTGTGTGTTCGAGACTGGTCATCAACAAAGCCTGGCAAACTCACTAAGCCTTTCACTTCTCTCTCTCGTCTTTCTCCAATCTTACCTTTGAACTTCTGTGGTCTCTCACATATTGTAGGGTGGGATATTTGGAATCTAAAAATACCTGAGCAAGGTCCAGTGAAAGTCAGCAATTATATGTATATATAAGTGTGTTTGGATGGATTTGGAGTGTTTTGGGGTCAATGTTGAGGTCACTTACTTGCAGCCTCCGTAAAGTAAGACTTCATATAGTTGCGTTACATACTTACATCACACAAACACACACGTACACACACTGCTCTTTAGGAATACCTTGGATGTCATCATCCCAATGCAGGGGAATATAAATATTATATTTATTCCCAACATTGGAGTCAGTGAGTGTGTGTATGGCACTACATAAATACACACACACACTCTGTTGGGGATAAATCTGATATTTCTCATCTCAATCCACAGCTTAGCATATCACATAATTGACTGATGCACTAAATGACAGGGCTTTGTGTCAAATCCCTAAGCGGTGCATTGGTGTGGAGGACAGCATGGGTGGGGGTGGGAGGGTGGGGGGTGAGAGTGTGTGTGTTTGTGTTTGTGTGTGTGTGTGTGTGTGTGTGTGTGTGTGTGTGTGTGTGTGTGTGTGTGTGTGTGTGTGTGTGTGTGTGTGTGTGTGTGTGTGGTGTGTGTGTGTGTGGATTAGCGGTCACATGTTGAGCCAGAGCTTAAAACCTTTTGGGAAGAGAGGAGGAGGGCCAGGCTAGTAGAGTGGGTGTTTTATTGAGCTGGCTGTTTGTAATGTTTCCCCATTAGTAATGTAGGCCTGGGCAGTGCAGTAGCCTGCATGTGTGACCTCTGTTTCCAGTGGTGTGTGTGTGTGTGTGCTAGTGGTTGTGTGTCAATGTGAGTGTGTGCGAGTGCATTTATGTGTGTATTTACGGTTATATCACAGGGGAACTGAGGGCTCACATAGTCAACACAGTTAATTAGGAAGCACTGGGCCGAAAGACTGTAATTATCTATGGCTTCAGTTTTGGACTCAAAATGCATAATGACTTTCAGAGACACGAGAACAACTCAAGTTCTACTTAATGAGGAAATAGTCCTCCTCTCTTCTCCCAGCGACACAGCATTTATCAGATTCTCACATCCTCTCACCATTTCTCTTTTCACCTCTCAACCCTCTTTCACCCTCAGTCATTGAAATGAAACAATATTTGGAGCCTTCTATTCATCATTTTAATTCATTATTATAATTTTCAGTCATATGTTAATATACTGTAAGTGTCCATCTGTGTTGACTGCAGTCAGAATTCTTAACACCACTGTGACAGTACAGCTGAGGCCTGTCCACACCCTGGGCCAAGAGGATGAGGCTGCCAGGAAGTGCTGGTCAACTCCGCTCCCATATCCTGTTCAGACATACTGGGGCAATTATCCCTGAGAGATGAGGGGAGATGAGAGACAGATAAAGGAGGGGAGAGGGGGAGGAGAGGAGGGGGAGGAAACCACACACTCGCTTCCTGCTCATGAGAATACAGACACATAAGTCTGTAGCCCCACGCACACACAAAAGAATGTGCAGGCACACACACACTTTCCTGCCTTTGCTACGTTTCACATATTGTCTCAGTGGTAACGTGGTTTTTGCACATGCACACTTCCTCATACAACCACTAAAATGCACACAAACAATGCAGACCTACTTTAGCATCTGACAGTGTGGGATTGTTTTATTGAATGTGGTCTAGTCTAGTCTTGCTAACTCTATCCTAGCAGAATATAGCCAAAGTATGCATTGCCGTTTTATGGTTGGATTGCCCATGACCCCCTCACCCCTCCCTCTCGCAAGCCCCAGATGGCTGAAGGAAATGACTGTGGCGTGCAAAACTAGGATGTGTCTCAGTCTGCTTTTGCCATAGTTTGCATTTCATGAAACTTGTCATTCAAGGAATCTGAAATATATAGCAATACACATGTCATATCTATCGGTGGTGGCAGGCTGAAACTCATTGGTTTATACTTTGCTGAGGAATCTCAGATATCTTTGTGTTGTCAGGAATCCCTGTGTCAGCTTGTCTGTGTACGCATACAGCAAACATGATGGCCTCACCTCATATACACAAGCTGCTCTGACTACATTATGGTGGTTTTTGTGTGTGTGTGTGTGTGTGTGTGTTTCCATGAAAACTCTGCCCAGATGCACAAAGGCAGACAGACAATGTGAAGTAGAGAGTAGACCTTTTGTATGGAGGTGATGTAACCAAAATTGCTCTGCAGTTCAATTGTAATTACTCTGTTTTTAGAAATTCACCACCTGATTAGAGCTCTAATCTATTTGTCTAGAGTCTGTTTATCCCTGTAATCAGAGGGTGGACACCGCTGTCTTCTTTTTTTTTTTTTTATTCAACTGGTTATCCTGAAGTTCATGTCTATTAGATCTTTCACCAGTGATAACACTGAAAGAAACACACACATACAAACATTTGTTTGAGAAGCCAGGGCAGCCTGTGCAGGTACTCTAACCTCCAGGTCACTGTTCCAGTTGGGAAGTGACATCTCTCCTTCAGTAGAAGGATCAATGAACCGCAGTGGTCACTTTAACAGACCCTGCTCCTTGACTGTGTGTGTGTGCACCAACTCAACTCTATCCCTCTGTCTTTTAGAGTTGATGCTTTCTTTCCTGGGGATTGAATTCAATTTATTCTCCTTCCCACTCACCTCATTACTGTGGGGGTCTGATAATCTTTTTTTCTCCCTTTCTGTCTCTCCATTTTTCTCACCCTCCTTCAAGCCAGCCCCCTCTCTCTCTCTCTCTTTCTCTCTCAATTGCTCTCTTTCTCTCTCTCTCTCCTCCTTCAGACAACCCCTTCTTTTTCTCTCTCTCGCTCTCTTTCTCACTCTCCCCACCCCCCTCTCTTTGTCACCGGTTTGGCAAACGTGTCTGGCTGGGAATTCAGTGTGGATGTTCTTGCACCTTTTCCTGTGGAGAAGGAAGCTGCTACATTAAAGGACTCGTTAGCCACTTACTGACACTCTGTCGGAGGATTGTCATGCTGCCACATCCACTTCCCCATTCCCATCCCAGCGACGGGCAAGTTGGGCAATTTTGGAGTGCTCGACACTTCTTCACTCAAAATCTGAACTTTTTGTTACATTATGAGGTATTATGAGGCATGCCTTCTCTACAGTATTAAAACAACATCTTCACTCTCATGAAACACTCGGTAGCCGTCTAGACCTACACACTTATGGTGCCAGCTGTAGATTTGATTCTGATTAAAGTCGTCTCACAGTCAATCCACTTAATATCCACCAGCAATATTATTCCCAGTGTTAAACACAGATACGACTAGTAAATGGAAAGCGAAAGTACATAAATAAGGCATGATTGTGCTTCCACATCCTGTGAACATGATGAGGGAACTAACCAGGTTTTTGGAGGTGGAGAGGGCATCTATGATTGATTAATTCAGTCTGTTATGTCTCGAGAGGGCAGAAGTGGAAGAAGTGCTCTCTGTCTCCTACTCCTTCTCTCTTTCTCTCTCTTGCTCTCTCTCGCTATCTCTCACTCTCTCTCTGTTTCTCTCTGTCTTCTATGTGAAAAGCTAAGACTTGCCCTATTACCACAAAACAAACAGCAAAGTGCTACTGTGACAGTTTCTGTTCTGGTTTTGGTACTTTTACTAGCAGACATTCTGACTGTATATAAAAATGCTTGCTTTGAATGGTAAGCCTAGACCAGAATGAAACTGAGGTCTGTTCAAAAACCAACTGAAAGAATTCTACAGAATATCTCATCTCACTCTTAGTATCTGAAGTTATTCATGTATTACAGTAAATGGTCATTTTCTGATGTCTTTCACACACTGTACATGCTACACACACAACTCAAATGAACATATCATGTTAAACTCCATTTGAAATGTGGACTCAACTGATCAATCACTCCCATAACTGTGAACTTGTGTTTAGATTTAAACTTCATGTTTAGATGAAGGTACGTACCTGATTTTGTCGAGTGTATTTTCAGTTTCGGGCTGCATGTTAACAACTTTGATTGCTCAAGAAAGTCAGAAAAACTGTGATGCAGATTTATTGTGCTAGGATTATCTTGGACATTGTCTATAGGTTTTTTAGATAAATCACTCAGAGCCAGCTGGTGTTGGTATAGACCTGCTTATGCCTATAAGGTTTGTTAATCGACTTGGGTTTGAACCTTTGAAAGGAAATACATTTCAAGATAAAAGTAAAATATTTTGCTGTTGAATATGCTAGAAGTACATCTAAGAGCTGGGTATTCAGTGCCAACTGTCCTCATAGAGAGTGCCAATACTGTATCTATACATTTAGTATTGAGGCCAGTGAAGGATTGGCTTGCATATATAGGCCTCGCTGCAGGAGCATGTCAGATGCACTCTTTGATTAGGCTCAGCCTAAAACGTCTTTTGAGAAATTAAACCATCTTGAACTTGTACTTGAGTTTTTGCAACTCAGAATTACTTTATTCCAAAGAGGGAGCAGAGAAAGAGAGAGATTGAGGAGGATAGTTATAGACAAGAGTAAATCAAGAGGGGACAGAGACAATGAGAGAGAAAGAGAATCTCAAATAGAGCCATTCCGGATTATCTCCTCTTTCACAGTGTTTCTTCAGATGCAGCTGGAGGTTGGAGGGGGCATGGGGCTCTAAGCAGGCCCTGAGAGAGAGCATTGTAGCAGTGTGAAACACTAGCCTGCTGGCCTGCCTCTCCCTTCCCAGAATAAAGCATGACTCTGGAGAAGGCAGTCCATTTACAGATCTCCATCACTGAAAGTGTACATTATGATGGGGAGAGAAAGAGAGATAAAGTGAGACAGACAGACAGATAGATAGATAGACGGTGGAGATAGTTTGAGAATTAAAGAGGGAGAGAGGTAGAGAGAAATTGAAAAAGAGAGGAAGAGAAAGAGAGCATGGGGAAAGATGAAGTGTGCAAAAGACAGAGGGAGAAAGGGACAGAAAGAGGTAGAGAGAAAGTGACAGAGAGAGAGAAACAAAGAGCAGAGAGATGGGCTACAGAGGGACATCAGTGACCCACCTATTAATCTGAGTGTGGAGGGTGTTTATGCTCTATCCAGCACTTTGCTCTCCCCTTCTCTCATCCATCTATCCTCCGCTCTTCTATTCCAATCATCCCTGCCTTTTAAAGTCAAGGGCCTCGGATGTATTTGTGGCCTCGTTATTTTCCCAGTGAGTTCATGCCAATGATGACTCCCCGCTTGTTATGCCATCTCTGGCTAAGGAGAGACAGAGGATGGCTGTAAATCTTTGTATCAGCATGGTCTCTATTCTTATTTCCATTATGGGTATGTACAGTACCATGTTCCCTGCTGATATAGCAGCAGTGTGTTGACACTGGAAAACAATACCCCCCCCCCCCAACCCGTCATTTATCACCCATCCATCTGTACAGTGTCTCCAATATTTCACCTGCTCTCACCCTTTCATTTTTCTGTGTGATTGGGACGCCATGCAGACTAAATATGTTTTGATAATGAGGTCAACAGCAGACGAGCAGAAGGTTCACCTGGACAATAATGGCCGAGGCACAATTTATACTTATTACTCCTACGTGGGTGTAATATGTGTGTGCATGCTTATGAAGGTGAGAGCATTTGCATGGGAATGTCTTTATTTACAATCTGCAAATGTGTGCGACAGTGTCCGTGTTTTTGTGTCAAATAGAATATGTGCGTGTGTCTATATGTGTGCTTGTGCGCGTATAGTAAGTAAAAAAGCAACTAGATATATTACTAGGGTCAGGACAGCCCAGCTTCTGGTGTGACACATTTGAACCATCTGCTGATCTTCAGCATTGATCGGAAGTGACAGTGTGTCAAACAGCCGACGGGACATCCATACACCACACCTGGACTATAGTGAGGAGCTGAACTCTTGACAGAACCTCCTGCAGCCTCAGGCACTATGCCCTCACCCACCAGACACCATGTCCTTCATATATTTTGGACTGAACTACATTTGCCTGTACTGTATAGAGCATACTTTACATGAGGGCTCTGTCATAGTGTGCTCTATGGTAAATTTAACAGATCTACCCAACAATACACAAAACAGACAAGCGCATATTTGTGTATGTTGTGTGTGTATGTTTATCTTCTATTTGACAGGAGATTATTCACAGTGCCATCTTGCTTTCAGTGATGAGTAATAGTGTGATGATGGCATTCGACTGGGTCACTGGACAGCCATGAATCACACTCTGTGAGCGTGTGTGTATTTGTTTCTGTGTTTCTGTCTGTGAATGTTGTGTAAGTGTAGGTTTGTGTGTGTGTCTGTGTGTGTACTCTATGCACCCATCTAATCACATCAGTCACAGAGATATGGCCATGGAGTGATATGAGATATTATCTTCTCTGTACTGTAGGTGTGGGTTGGTTGTGCGTGTCACTGTCAGCAATGATAGAGAAAAGGTATTGGTGTGTGTATTTGTGTGAGTGACAGAGATAGTGTTCATGTGGTTCATGTGTTTATCTTAGCATTTTTAAGGTGTTTGTTATGTTTTATTAAGGCAAACATTCTGCCAAAATGAGAGTGGGAGACGCCTAAAAAGAGAGAGAGCAGTAAGAATGGAAACAGGGAGAGAGAATGATAGAGAGACGTAGTGCACAAGCCTCTTTAACGAACATTACCATGGCAACAGGTAAAGGCTAGAAACACAAGTGAAGTGGTGGAATAATTTAAAATGAAAAGCATGTCCCTCCGTGTGTGTGGCTTGTTGTTTGTAGCTTCATAGCTTGTGATTGCATATAGTGACAGGAATACTATAACTTGACTTGGCCGTAATATGTTGTACAGTTTTCAAAGGACCCGCAATGTTTCTCGTTGTTATGATCAGTGACACTTTTGTAAAACTCTCTCTTGGAAGTCGCTTTGGATAAAAGCGTCTGCTAAATGCATAAATGTAAATGACGTTCATATTCATATTGTATTTGTGTGTGTGCTTTGAACCTAAAATGAAATGGTCTTATCTGCATGGTACAGTACGGTATGTGTAGGCTTCATCATTGAAGTAGCCAACTGAACATGTTGTCACTATTCCACAAAGGCCTGTTCTCAGCCTAGTTCTGGGTGTATGGGCTTAGCAGACCTCCTGAAGGCCAATTCTGGGGTTTGGGACAGGACACACACAAGACTAAAAACAAGATGCTTGAATGCTTAAACAACTGTGTGTGCTTATTTGGCTCAACTCTCTTTGTGTAGAGGCCAAAACACACACACACACAGTCCCTAAGGTGTTGAAGGGCCCTTTGTGAGTTTACTGATACAGTATAACCGTGATTGATTATGCATTAGGAGACCATGTCAAGCCTCTAGCTATTCATATCAAGATATTCCTGTAGACAATATATTCCTGTCGTCTCACATGAAGTCATGTAGTACATGCCACACATTAAGGTCATTGCTTCCTTACCTTACTAATGCCTTTTAGATCTTAATGTCAGTGCCTTACTTTGTGTGTAGCAGTGCACATGCTCTGGAGTTCCCAACGTGAGCGTATAACTATTTAAATGGTCTCTTCTTCTCTTGCAGAATGAGAAGCCTCTCGGCCATTCAGCAAGCAGGTCCAGCAATATCTCAAAGGTAAGCAGAACTGGGAAAATGGGAAATCCAATATGACACCATACAGACCTCCATTTTCTTCTCCCCATCTTTCTCCTTCCCACTCGCTCATGTTTTCCCATCTGTTTCTTCCTCCCTCTCTGTCTCTTTCCGTCTCTCTCTGTCCTTTCTCCTGCCTGTTCTGTATCCGTGGCTCTTAGAGACAGATTTCATGTTCTCCCGAGCACCTGTGAGCTTCTTAGCGGATAAACGTTTTACTTGCGCTAATAGATGTCACGGTCATCTCGTCAGCACAGTAACACTGGTGGCCATGTTGGTTGAAGCTGTTACTGCTAGGTCTTTCAGCATCAGTCATGGTGTCTTTACAGCCTGGTACCAAAGACATATAAATTAAACACGGAGGGTGGCTTGTGCTAACAGTACTTTCCAGACTTCAGTTCACACAGAATGTGAAGTGTGACTGACTGAGTATTATAGATTTGATAATTCAGTGCCATGACCATAATTCTAGATGCTGTAAATAGGAAACATATTATTTGTTATTCTGATTGTATTGACTTTGAGCTGCCTAGGCAGCAGTATCTCACGCACAATAGCACACCAAAGGGTAATGGAGCAATCAGGTGTGTTTATGAACATGACTTGCAAGTGTGGCGGCCGGCTCTTCGTATTCATCACGTTTCTGGAAGAGAGGTAGTGTCCTATCATCCCTCAAGCTCATTCAGCCAGGACAGGATGGGTTACAGACACACTTGTTATCCATTTAGTCCCAGCCTCCGTGCTCGCCTTCCAGTGGTGACACACAAACTCCCATACTCCCACAAGCATATCACACACAGTGTTTGTGGAGTTGTCAGCAGTACATTGGCAACAATAAAGACCTTAAAAATTACATATTTACTGCAGCTTGTCACTAAGAAACATGTAGAGAACACACAGTACATCTCAGTTTTGGGTATAAATAGCCTATTTCACAGCAAGGCCAGAGAAAAGGTATTGGTCTCTCTTTTCTACTTCCTGGAACAAAACAAAGAGCAGATTATTTAACACAACAAAGCCTGTGCAGTCAGCCTCTCTCATCACCCATCAGCTTCAGAACATTAAGTACACATACTCACACTGCAAGGACTCATATGTTCAACTCATATGTAGATACAGCTCAGAAATATGGATAGGATTAAATTGTGCATGCGGTTATACCGGGGAGAACGGAAATGTTGGATAATTATTTAATTTTTTTGTAGGATGAAAGTTTTTTTTTGTGCTCTATCTGCAACATTCTAAAAGGGTTCTTGGTTTGGCAGCGCTTATGTTACCACTAGGTCATGGGGCTTAGCTCAGACGTGGCTGTGGCAGCTCCTCGCTTTAGCGGCCGCGGTGTTGCCTCCCTCACCGATTTGGGAGGTATTAAAGTATTACATCTCTTATAAACCCACAGTAGTGAACAGTGACCCCAGGGCTCTCAAGTTTTGAAGACAGGCAAGAGTGACATTCCCCCCCAACCCCCCCCCCCCCCCCCCCACCAGGGGGTCAAAATTAATTAAATAATTAATTAATTGCTTTTTACCTGACATCTTTAAAAGGCAGCAATGATTAATGCATCCATGGCCAGGATATAATTATAAAATATGACATTATTTTAAAAGTGACCTATAACATCGACTATGCAAAACACATAAAATTATTACGCGTATTTGGAAAGAAATGTTTATAATGTGACAATAGGTCTGTCATCGTGTGATAACGAAAATATGACTAGGCCTATTATATGTATCAGACGAAATATTGCAAGCTACGTCAAATGTATCAGGCCTATGTTCGTCCCGCACTGGGTTCGAACCTGCCACCTCTGACATTCCAAGCGCCACCACTACCAACTACGCCAACGTAAAGCTAGGTAACCGTCGAAGCGGGTGGCCTTTTACATACCTGAGGAGTGAGTTTCACCGATACACACCGGCTACATCTATGAACTACTTGTTCTGAGCAGGTGTTGTCAGTGAACAGGCTGTAAAACTGTTGGTTAAGACACTCATGAAAAACTGATGCTAATTATCTGGGAAACATTTTCTAACAGCAGTCAAGTTGTCATTGTTTGTGTCAAACAAGTTGTGAATTTGTTGTAACATTAAAACAGGATATCATGACTGTGCTCAAAGTGATGCTCGAGCTCCAGTGGTTTGCTCTGTGTAGGCCGTAAGGTGAACCCTGTTATCGTTTCAACCCGCTCCACAGTCTGGCATCTACACAATCTTTAGCTCATAAAAAAGAACGAGTCCTGCTAAGCTACCAAAAAAGTTTGTCGCTGAAATTCCAGTCGATTGTCGATGCGTCTATGTTTTATGCAGAACTAGTTTCTTCAGAGCGTAATAGGATTTTGGTGGCACGGTTCGACACGTGATCCTTCTACACCAATAAGGTAGCTGCTTTTTGTCAACATGGCTGGATATGGTTGTCAAATAGAGTATGGGACCTTGCACGTTAGTGTTTCCTATGTTTATTTTGCCGTGGCGGCCCGCCACAACTACATTTCTGCCGCCATGGTATCAGAAATAGGGCTGTACAAAATTTTAGGACGTCTATGTGATTGTTAGAGTGCATGTCGGAGAATAGCATGGATACGCGCTTTACACCGCAGTTGAGATTGTGCGTCTTTGAGAAGTCGTATAGCTAACTTGTCAGTTAATTTAAGCCTGTTATTGTATTAGTCTATATTCTTGCTAATTTAAATTAAGTTAACTGGTGATCCGTATTATTCCCCTGCTAGCTAAATTGCACATGTCTGTTGATTCGATAGCGATTGCTGCCTTTGCTTACGTTTGTATTTTCGGTGCATTACTATGCAGAAGTAGGCTAGTTTTAATTAATAAATAGTGGGTTTATTGTTATTATTTGCTACAGATTGCTTAGCCTATCAAGCTCAAATGAAGCAGACAGTGTACATGCTTTCGAGTACCTTAATCGATAGGCTACTGACCAACGTCAATTATTAATACGTCAATTAATAATTGGCAGCATTTATGCCATTTAGAACATACTTTATGAGTGGAAGGTCTCTAAGTAGCCTAACCTTATTGCTTTACATTTACATTTTACATTTATTCATTTAGCAGACGCTTTTATCCAAAGCGACTTCCAAGAGAGAGCTTTACAAAGTGCATAGGTCACTGATCATAACAACGAGATAGCCACAAAACATTGCAAGTAGCCAAAACATGAAGCACACATTGTGAACAACCAAAATAAGTGCCAAAGGGAAGAACCATAAAAGCATTTAGTTAAACAAGTTACAATTAAACAACATGAACTGCTATAAGTGCAAGTGTACCTGTGGAAAAAAAGCAAGCAACAATAATAAAACAATATATCACAGCGAGTACAAAAATTTAAGTCAGTTACCACTAACCACAAGAGCAACAAGTCTCTAAGCAAGAGTCATTGTGATCCTTGAGGAAACTAACATCGGGTCAAGCGAACCATTCCTAAGTACCGTTGTACTCCTGGAACAAGTGCATCTTGAGCCTTTTCTTGAAGGTGGAGAGACAGTCAGTGTCTCTGATGGAAGTGGGGAGTTGATTCCACCACTGGGGGGCCAGACAGGAGAAGAGCTTGTGTTGGGACCGGGCGGTCTTGAGCGGTGGGACCACCAGGCGGTTGTCTGAAGAAGACCGTAGGTGACGGGTGGGGGTGTAGGGCTGCAGGAGAGACTTGATGTAGACGGGTGCAGTCCCGTTCACTGCTCGGAAGGTCAATACCAGGGTCTTGAATCTGATACGGGCCATGATAGGTAGCCAGTGGAGAGAGATGAGGAGCGGGGTAACATGGGAGCGTCTGGGTAGATTGTAGACCAGGCGGGCCGCTGCGTTCTGAATCCTCTGAAGAGGGCGGGTTGCACATGCTGGGAGACCAGCGAGCAGCGAGTTGCAATAGTCCAACTTGGAGAGGACGTGAGAAGTGCTTGGACTAGCAGCTGGGTGGAGTGCTCAGACAGGTATCTCCTGATCTTCCGGATGTTGTAGAGGGTGAATCTACACGACCGGGAGACCGCAGCAATGTGGGCCGTGAGGGAGAGCTCGTCGTCCATGGTAACCCCAAGGTTCCTGGCAGAGGATGAAGGGGTCACTGTCGCAGATCCCAGGGTGATTGAGAGATCGTGGGAGATGGAGGGTTTAGCCGGGATGATGAGAAGTTCTGTTTTGGCGAGGTTCAGCTGGAGGTGGTGCTCGGTCATCCAGGCGGAGATGTCTGTGAGGCAGGCCTCAATCCTAGCTGAGATCCCCGGATCTGTCGGGGGGAACGACAGGTACAGCTGCGTGTCATCAGCGTAGCAGTGGTAGGAGAAGCCATGGGAGGTGATGATTGGTTGCTGGTGATGGTTGCTTTAGGGGAAATAGTACGAAAATATGTGCAATATTACATTAGTTATTAAACTAGGCTATTACATTAACCTGGGGGGGGGGGGGAAGACAGACTTATGTCGTTGTTGTAACATTCATTCGAATTCATTCTTCCACAAACACTGATCAACCATAAAAACAATCCTAATGAAGTATATGAAATATGATATATAAAACTGTACAAAACAGAATAATAACAGATTAAGGACACTCAGTCCTCACTGTCAGTGTCAGGACAGTTATCTCCCAGTTCCTCAGTTTCTTTTGTGTTGGCACAATTACAACAACGACATAAGTCTGTGCAACACAGTCCTGCAGAAAAACATGAACACCTGCCTGTCTCACACGCACTTTTGCAGCCGCAGTGTATCACATGCAAAACACTGTCAGGGGCCGAATTTCTGTTACGTGCAAGGTCCCATCCACTATTTGCCAAACATATCCATCCATGTTGACAAAAAGCAGCTACCTTATTGGTGTAGAACGATCACATGTCGAACCGTGCCACCAAAATCGTATTACGCTCTGAAGAAACTAGTTCTGCATAAAACAGACGCAACGATAATCGACTGGAATTTCAGCGACGAACTTTTTTTTGGTAGATTAGCACGAATCGTTCTTTTTTATGAGGTAAAGATTGTGTAGATGCCAGACTGTGGAGCGGGAATCATTTTCTAAAAGACTTTTCGTGGTTCACCTTGCAGCCTAGTAGGTGAACGAAACTTTTGGAAGACGTTGTAGCCGAATCACGTGAAAAATTACAGGATATGCTTTTTTTCCATTGGTTGTTGCATTAAATCTCACCCAGATACAATGGTGCTATTTTCCAATTGGCTATTGTATAGACCCTTTCTTTTTTTTGATTGGCTGATAAGTGGCAGGCTCGACTAAGAACTCCAGGGGAGACGCGCTTAATTCCTGCCGGTTCCATAGTGAGAGTGGCGCGGCCAGAGGAATTTTGGTTGGGTGCTGCGGCATATTAAATATATTATAAATATTTTTTTTCTGCGTGAGAAATACAATGTGTGGCGGGAGGGCGTGACAAAAGACCGAAATGAGTGACTGTCACGCTCAATGCGTGACACTTGAGAGCCCTGTGACCCATAGCTCAGCGAACCGCCCTTGGTCGACCGGCCCTTGGTCGACCGGAACAGATGCAGGTGCTGCTGTGATGTCAGGAACTTTCAGTTTAGTGCCTAACAGGTCCTTTCGTAACACTGGTGATGTTTTCTGATTGCCATTTAACTGTATACCTTGAGACAACTATCATCTCAGTATGCCTGTGCCTCGTCCATTAAACGGGACAAGTTATCCCGTGTTATCAGCGTGCGAAATCCGAAATGGCTGAAATGTGTGAGACTTGAGAGCCCTGTAAGAGTCATGCATAAATTACGGCGAAAGTGGTTTAGCTGGATTTAAAGATCCGGTGTTCTACTTGGTGTGGAGACGACTCCTGCTGCAGACACACGTGCACCACGAACGAGCAGACGGAGAGACATGATATCAGATTAGCCTTTAGCGCAGGAGTGATGGGGTAATCAGTGCCTCCTCGGGATCTGCGGCTCCGCAACTGCTGTTAGCAAAGCCCCGTAATTACGGCCACAACGCCAAAGTATTAGTTTTCTGACAACATTGTCTGTCCTATTTGACTTCATGAGCATCTGAGGCTCTCATAAGCAAATACAGCATATTGGGTGTCGCATTTCTTGTCCTTGATAAAGACTTTGATTGAAACCTGGCCAACTGCATTCGATCGGACCACTTAGACTCCCATTCAGTGACACTGTAGGCTATACTGCATTCATGGTAGACTAGGGTTGACGGACCCCTTCATATCCTCGTCTTCCTTGTGGTATTAGAGCTGTCAGTCTTGTACTGTTGGGATTACTTAAATCCAAATATCAAGGAAAGATCTAACTCATGAGAAAAAAAATTCTCTACCAAAAAACTGAGAGAAAAAGGATACAAATAGAGAGAGAGGGAGAACAAAAGAGTTAGGCCTATGAGAGTTAAAAAAGAGAGCTAAATTAAAGCCTTCATATTACAATAAGGATGTGCTGGAGGAAATAGGTGTATAATTCCTGGAAACATTAACAAGACTGCCTGCCCTGACCTTGGATTTGGTCAGTATATTGTTGATTATCTGGAGGCTGGTGAGCTAGGCATATGCAAGCCTACTACTCATTTTTTCATATCTCACCCCCTTCCTGCCCTGACTCGCCAAATTGTTTGCTACATATATCTATCTGGGAAGGTGTCTTTTAGAAAATATTTGGAAAAGGGCAGGTACTTAAAAAATATATATGTGGCAGGTGATTAGATGAACCATCTGCAGATTGTCCAAACCACTGTGGTTCAGGCACAAATGAATAATTTGAAGCTTGGCAAGATGGATTCTTGTGTAGTTGTGATCTCGCAAATCCGACTGTTTTGGAAGATTACCCCCATTCCACTGCCCAGTGCCGGTCCTAGCACATTTGGTGCCCTAGGCAAGGTTTACCGACACCAACCCCCCCCCCCCCCCCCCAAAGGCGGGGCGCCAACCACAACACGGAAATATGACGTGCCGCGGTTGGCGCCCTCTGCTGGTAGTGCGTTTGAAAGTCAAGGACAGCGTGAGGGTTCATTTAAATGGTTGCACTTGGGAAATTGCCGCCCCCCTCTTCATGCCGCCCTAGGTGTCTGCCTATGTCGCCTATAGGAAGGACCGACACTGCCACTGCCCACATGAATTCACACAAAAAGACCTAACCGAGAAGTGGAGGAGTCATGCTCAAAATAAAGTCAGAAAACACAGGTTCCCTATCTTCATTGTCTCTAAAAGTGCATTAAAAAAAAATACAGTCACTGTATTTAAAGACTGTCACTGGCTAGCTGTTCTATTCTTGGCCGTGAGGGTGATTTGTCACTATCAAGCTTTAAATCTAATTTCGTTTTTCTCTCCGGCTCTGATTTAAAACTACGGCTGCATCTATATCAGCTGTCCTCAGAGAGGGAGGAAAGATGGAGGGATGAGAAGTGTAGGAGAGAAAGATTATAAGAGTTGGTGAGAGGAGCAGGAGATTCATCAGATAAGAACTAGAGGAAGGAGAGAGGTACGAGGACTGGTTAGGGAGAGTGTGAATAAAGAGGGATGGACCAGAGGTACAAGTCATGGGAAGGACTAAATAAATAACTTGTAAATGATAAAAGGGAGGACAGAAGGAGGAGTCAGATGATATTATAAATCATTACTTACTCACCATAGTAACAGCCTTTGTTAGTGTCCTGCACATCATCTCCTATTGTGTGTTATCTCAAGTCTTTCTTTATGGATTACAAAGTAAACGTTTAACTGATAAGGTTAAAAAGGCAATACATACTTTACAGGACTTGACTGCACAGACTGCATGTGCTTTCATTTCAAATTGAACACAAATTTACAATTGACTTTTTATTTGAATGCCTCCGTAAAGAGGTATCGAAGTATTCAGCAAACGCAAGCTAATATTTTGAGTGTATCTTGTTTAAGGATTTTCTATTTAGTTTGAAGTGATTTATCTAACTAGATCCCACAAAGCTTTTTGCCTGTATGTGTAGACACAAAATATTCTAGTTATACATAAATATTCGTCTTCACACTCCCACACTGGAAAGGTTTGAAATTAATTTCAGTCCTCTTCAGCTTGTGTTTGTAGTCTACCCTGTCCCGACCTTGAAAACAAGCAGTCTCAAACATGAACTCAAAGATTTAAGATGTGTGCATGCATGTGTTTAACTAGGTCGATCATCTTTTTCCAACCTTCACACAGTGTAAGAGAGAGAGAAAGAGAGAGACAGACAGGGAGTGTCGGGCGGACATGGACATTGAATTCTCTATTGATCCCCCGAAAGCCCTGAGGTATAAATTCTCCCATAGTTACAGATTAAATCAATAGGTAATTAGTCTCCAACATAAATGACGGGCTAGATAGGCTCAACCCCAGTATCCTGACAATACCCTATTTTGGAGGAGGTGGTTGCTTCTTCTACATCTTCCTAAACACATCTCCTCCTTCGTTCCTCAACCATTACCACCAAGTATTTGAAGAGTTCCACACCCAGGCACAGAGCAGGTCCTTTGCATGCTAAGCCAGGTTGACAGGCAGGATTGGTGTCCTTGCCGTTTCTCTCGTTTTTAGTCTGGTTTGTATCTAGTTTGCGTAGCATTCAAAATGTTTCTGGTATATTTGTTTGGATTTCATTTCTGGAAGCTCAACCCCTGTCCAATGCAGGTTCCATCTGGCATGGTCTGGCTCCACATAATGCTGTGTGTGTATGTGTGTGTGTTCTGTCTGGACTCTGCAGACATGACACACCCACACAGATTTTTGCATAAATCACAAATTGTATTTGTGTTTCCCAAAAGAAACACACCTGTTTAGTTTACAGGACCAAGATATGGAGAAACATGCAACACAGATTAAACCCTAAAGATGAAGAAGGATATGCATGTTTATCTATGGAGATTAAGACCAAAAAGAGGTTGTGTGTGACTGTGTGTGGTCTCTCTTAGGCCGGGAGCCCCACATCTGTGAACGCCCCCTGCAGCTTCTCAAGGACATCTGTCACCCCCTCCAACCAGGACATCTGCAGGTAAACATCATTCTTCCTTCTGCCCTGTTTCCCAATCCACCTTTCCTCCCAGTATGGCCTGCAGAACATCTCCCACCAGAACACTCAAGACCAGGGACAAATACACTGGAATCTGGGAATTGGAAAAGGCTTTATAGAACTGAATCAGTGGAGAGGACATCTGTACATATTACATGTTTGGTTGTATATTTGGACCATAAAAAAAAAAAAAAAGGCTGCTCGATAACGACAAGTCATTTCATGAAGACATTTCATTCAGAAAAGGGTATACTGCTGTGTGTGGATGAACAGCTATAATTAGACCCCAGGGTTCTCCTCAGCCCCTGCCGACTACCCTCTCCCTCTGCTATGTTTTTGTTTATGCTGTCTTCAAATGCATGCTCTCCTCTTGTTTCATTATTTTTCTTCTTTCTTCTTGTGTCAACTCCCCTTCCTGCTATACTCCTGTTCCCTCGATCATCTGCTGTCTATCTCACCTGACATACACATGCATACACCTATGTGCACACATGCCTGCAAACACCCCTCCAACACATGCAGTCATAGCGCCACAGACCAGGACATGGAATCCCAGAAACCTTTGCACACAGCTGTGGTGCTATTGAACTCAAATGGCAAAACATCTCAGGGTTCTGTGGGTGTGTCCATCACCACCCTCAGTCTGGACGCACCCCCTGCTCCCAAGGTCTCTAAACCCAGGGGCAAAGTCTCTTTTGGGGCCGACTGGCTCTCTTTGCTCCGCCCCTCGGCGGTGAACATGGGGTCCAATGGGACTTTGAAGTTCTCCCGCTCTCTCAATGACGTGGGCCAGCGCATGGACAGCCTGTGTAGCGGCCTGCACTTTATAGACCGCACCTGCTCCGAGGGAGAGCTGGAGGTGAAGCCCGACCCAGTCCAGACCGCCAACACGGACCGCCGCACGCACACGCTCAACAGCAAGCCCAGCCAGGCCCCCACACAGCACACTGCACACAACCACCGCCACCTCGTCCCTTCCTTCACCAACAACTACAAATACATGGGAGGTCTCTCCCCTGACTACTGCTCCCCCCAACCTACCCCTGGAATCCCCCCTCCTCCTCCCCCTCCCCCTCCCAGCACCCACTTTCACCCTCCCAGCTCCAATCTGCTCCGTCTTTTCCTACCCTTTTCTCGCTCCTCCACCTCTGCCAGCCTGCAGTGCTCGGAGCTGGGCAGCTACGCCTCTCGCCTACACATCACCAAGTCCTCCAGCGCCTTCCTGGGAGGCAGCGAACTGGGGGTTGGAGTTGAAGACCTCATGGGGGATGACGAGGTGTTTGAGATGGAGCAGGAAAGAACCAGCCAGACCCCACTGGAAAGGCCTGGGACAGGCCTAGGAACTGGAGGCAGGGTAGCGAGTGTGCATGCTCCCCTTTGCTTTATGGATGAAGACAGTGATCTGGACCCGTGCTCATCTCATGTCTCAGAAAAAAATGGGCCCCTCTCACCCTACTCTCTGTCCGGGGACTGCTGCAGGTGGGTGATTGTTTGGTCAGTACACCAACCCCTGTGCCCTGAAGTTGTAGAATCCGTCCAATGCACCCCTGAGTAAATTGAACTGACCAGTATAGTCCTATAGGGAACATTTTTGCTGGATTTACCCTCTCCTGTTCCGAAACGTGATAGGACCCTCTTTCCTTAACATGTTGATAGTTCAGTCCTGTGGAATGTCCCCCACCCACCTGAATCAACCACCTCCATCTCAGCTGTCTGGAGACTGGAGCTTCACTACAAAGGAGCTACACACACACACCACACAAATACACACTCACACAGTGTCTGCTCTCATGTTGTTCCTTAACCCAAACAGTCCTGTGTCCTATCCTACCTCCATCTACTGCAATAGAATGCAAATGAAATCATATCACGTCTATGGTATTTTGTCTGTGCCCTTTTTGTGTGTTTTCCCAATGTAGTGCATGGAATGTCTCCTTTCGGATCCATCTGTTGTTGACTATAATACCTGGGATTTAGAGAGGTCGAGAGAACTGGCTTTTCAAGCTCAGGGTAGAACTGCGTGGAACACTGTAGAAGAGCTTCATTTCGTGTTGGAGTCTCTTTTGGAATTCCTCTATTTCTATCAGGCTTACAGGAGGAAGGAAGACAGCCGAGCAAGAAAGTTACAATGAAGAAGGGAGGGAGAAAGAAAGGAGGGAGAAAAAAAGGATCTGTGAGTTGAAACTTCCTATGAAGGCGGGACAGAAAAATGCTCTATGGTGCCATGCAGTCATAATGAAGGCATTGCAAATTCCTTGCATAATTGTAAAATGGCTTGCCCGTATTGTAATGTAAATGCACACTTTCTTACATACTTGTGTTAGTATTAATTGGGCTGTGTACTCTCTGCATTATTCGGTTCCCAAAGCAGCTGTAGTCTGTCTGCATTCCTTCCACATCTGCCTGTTAGACAGAGACAATCTGGCAAGTCCATTTTTAAGGGAATGAGAGGTATATGTAATGATCTGCTGTGGTTTGATGGCTTGAATAACCACCATGGAAGGAGCCATTATCCTACAGGACTCTACCTAGTCCTGTGAGGGTTACTCTTAGGGAATAGAACTCCCAGAGTGCCCATCAACTTACCAGATCACATAAAGCCAGTCATGAGGACTCCCTCTCTCATGCCCAACCTAGGGGTTTACTCTTATCTAACTATAATTCCAAGAATCTCTCGGTCTGTCTGTCAGTTTGTGTGTGTCTATGGCTCGATTATCTCATGAACTGGGCACTGTATGCATTCAAAATCTTTCTTAGAACTCAAGGACATGCAGTGGGATGTTGTGAAAAGTAGGCCTACAAAGTTGCATGTGTTGCATCATGGGCACTTAATTGAGTGGAAAACCTCAGACGCTGAATTCCCCTTTTCACAAATATGCTGCCTGAACCAGTTGTCAATCAATTTTAAATTCAGCGAATCATTTCACAGTATTATAAGGGGGGAGGTACACAGACAACTCGCTCCATCTAGTCCTATTGTACACGGATTTGATTTTCATTGATTTGCTAGGCGTTATCGAATGAGGACTTACTTGCTGGACAATATTTGAATTGGCAATTCAAAGATACGTTTTTGAGACTGTCACCTAGAAGCTAATTACAGCGCAGATACAGCCAGATGAGCAGTGCTGAATGATAATTCTGGCACAATAGTTTGAAAGAGCTTCTTTCAAAGGGTTTTCTTCATGGATTAAATTATGACGAGCTAACAGCAAGACAATATGAATTGGATACTTTATTTTCAGTATAGATCAGTGAATTTTGTTATGTTAATGAATTAACGCGTTAACTGATAGTCCATATTGATGCTCAGTAATATCGGTAATCAAACTGTGAAAAGGTTTTACCTATGCACACAGACTCCAATTAAGTTAACAGAGAATCAACTTGCCAAAATCTTAATCACCAGCTGCACCATTGACACTGCACTAGTTTATTTAATTTAAGGTTAACTAGAGAGAGGGAGCTGGGAAATAACAGAGGTCAGGGATCAGTAGGCAGATTATCGGCTTCAAATGGCCTCTTAAGGACAGATCACGCACACACACACGCTGACATTCCTGTGTTTTAGGCTGTAGTCATGTGGCCTGAAGCGTGAGTCTAGGGTCAAGGCTGACGTGTGCATGTGCGTATGTGTGAGTGAATATGTTTATTATTTTGTATTTATTTTTTAATATGATTATTCCGTAATCATATCTGTTTGGCACTAGCTATTGGAGAGGTAAGGAGAAGAGAGGAGAGAGGTTGGGTGGGATGATAAATAAAAGACAAAGAGAAAAGAAAAAAGACTGCCAGTGGTGTTACTAATTGGATTGTGTCTGTGTGATCTGGGTGATTCAGGGAGTAGGATGAGATTAAGATGTTCTGACTGAAAACAGGATAAGAGGAGAGAACTAAACACATCTGATGGACCTGCTGTCATCACCTGCCTTCTCCCCTCTTCAACCTACCGTAATTTAGATCACAATCCTTAAGCGAACTCAAGATGAACAGATAAGTTCTGTAAACTTCTGGTATTTACCAGAACCAGCTCTGAAAGATGAGAGAGAGAAGAATGCATGGATAAAGTTTGTTACTGAGAGAGTGGCTGATAGAGTGGATAAAAGAATAGGAAGATATGTTAAGTGTAACTACAGTTATGTAAAGACACTCAGAAAAACTGAAGAATTGGGAATGAAGTGCACTTTTTGTGTCTGTCATCCCTTCATCTTCAATTTCTGCTTTTACATTGTAATTTAATTTTGTATTTCCTGTTGGCATTTTCTTGCTGCACCCTTGCAGTCTTACAATAGACAGCTCAGTATCGTGTGTACTGGCCGTGGAAGCAGTTGAAATTAAATCAAATGTTCCTTCAGTATACATTTATGTTTTCAGCAGTGTACAAAACAAGTGTCTAGACACAAATCAATTTGTCTTATTCTTCACAGCGAGGCCATCAATAGTTTTGCCGTGGGTGCAGTGTACAGTCTTGGGTCCATTATTGTATTTGTTCTGACATGTCATCTTTCCATTTTACTGTCCCAAGGATCTAGTTGAATGTGGAGAGTCTGAATCTCTGTCCATCTAAGAGAAGAACCTCATGCAGGGATGTTACCTGTCCCACCCTCTCTCCCTCTGTTAGATTGTGATGTGCTTTCATTATGTTACTTATAATGCTGTGTTGTGTTTCTTGAATAAAGCGTATAGGAAAAATAATATCCCAAATAATATTATTTTGTGGCCTTGGTGCCTATCATAAGGTCCCTTCTCCCTGCTACACTCATACACTCTACCTTCATTATCTGAACTGCTCTTTCTCTAAGTTCACAGATATAATATACACAAAATATACATATTCATGTCTATATTGTGTATTATATATAATATAACATGCATAAATTAATACATATATATATATGAAACATGCCAGATTCCACACCTGCCACCCTCCAATGCTTTCATTTTCCTTTGTTCACCCTGCCTATAAATCTTTTAATGCTTTGGCCGGATGAGTAGACTGGAAATAGTAATTATCCTGCTCGTTGACTCCTCCAACCTGAAATGTGTGTGTATCCGCACAACCTCCTCATCCGCTCCTCAACTTGGGACAGTCTGCATCCATATGTGCGACAACTGCATTTTTGTAGAATATTTTTCCAGTCCTTGTCCTTGAAACAATTTCACAAGGAAAAAAACATTCACATGTTTGTCCATTATCCAATTTAGGATAATGTTGCATATTTGAAATCCCTTCATGTGTATTTAAGGATAATTTATTTACATTTTATTCTATGATCTTGGCCTTGTTTCAAACTGTTATATCACTTGTAGAAAAGTTTATAGTTGAGGAGCACCTCTCTCTCTACCCTTCCTGTCTCTCTTCATCCCTCCATTCCTCCCTTTTCTCCATCCATACTAGCCTGCTAAACCGTTAGCCACAGTGGCTCTGCTGGAGAATTAGCTGCACATTATCCAGCAGCTCACTTTCATTCAACATAATCCCATGGGCTTTTAAAACCACTCGCTATTTGCAGCTTTCAAATCAGCCAGGTCTTTTTAGAGAGTCATCTGTTGTGGAGCTCAAAGGGTCTGGTAATAGGGAGCTCATTGTTCATTCACTTTGAATGAACCAGCCAGCCAGCAACCTACCAGCCAACCTGCCAGCCACCCTGAAAAAGATCACCACACTGGCATTGGAAATAAAAGTGGCATTTAAACTGGTCATGCCTCACTGTGGCATCCTCTATTCTGTCTGACGTGTGTGTGTGTGTGTGTGTGTGTGTGTGTGTGTGTGTGTGTGTGTGTGGTCGCATGCCAAAACTTTACTGGTTGTTGTGCATTTTCCCTCAATCTATTTTTTAAAACTTCCCTATGGGTCTTATCTCACCCTAGTCACCTTCCCTGAACAGACACACACCCAAACCCTCACACATGCACACACCCCGGGCAGTCTCTTACACATGATCACATCTACACAAATAGTGTAGACACACAATGTTCTCTCTCTCTCTTTCACACACACACTTTATCACACTATCACACCCCAACATTCCTCCAGAGTGGAGGTGACTAATAGGCCTTGGCCAGTCAGCAGCCTGTGGATGCCAGGCTATGAGAGAGGGGGAAGGAGAGGAGACTATTTGACCCAAGATTAAATATCAGATTGATACCTTTTGGAGAATGGCCATTCTATACTGTATGTGCTCTGAAAAAGCCTGATTCAATATCAGCAGTGCGTATATACAGAATATCTTATCAGTATCTGAGTGGGTTTGTGTGCGTGTGTGTGTGCGTGTTCAAGTATGTATTAAAATTCCAATAGTATGAATTATTATTATTAACTTATTGGCCAGTTACCCAGACATGGATTAGGCCTATTCCAAAAGTTAGAGAAAGATTTAATGAAGATCTCCATTGAAAACGTTTTAAGTCTAGGACTAGGCTTAATCTATGTCTGGGAAAATGGGCCATTGTGTGGTAACATAACATGCTGTACCAATTCATCAGCCACATAAGAGTATGTCACCAAAACTCTGTATCGGATCTTCAACAACATCGGAGTGGACTCATGAATAGGATCGTCTTTTGATGACACAATGGTGTCATTGGTGGTTAAAATTGCATTGGTGTAATTTTGGAATTAGATTTGTTATTGTACATAGCCTTTGTGATGAGTACAGGGAGTCAGGGAGTCAGGTGGCAGAGCGTTAGGGAAGCGGGCTTGTAATCAGAAGGTTGCCAGTTCGATTCCCGGCCGTGCCAGATGACGTTGTGTCCTTGGGCAAGGCACTTCACCCTACTTGCCTCGGGGGAATGTCCCTGTACTTACTGTAAGTCGCTCTGGATAAGAGCGTCTGCTAAATGACTAAATGTAAGTACAGTGAGGAACTTCCTTTCCTCTTCTTTATGGTCACAGTTCAGGGAACAGGAACCTTTATTCAAACTTATCCCTGTTCTGTTTCTATTACTATCTCAAGCTGTCTGTTAGTGTCCAGTCCAGTAGTCATTGTGAGGTTTGGTCTGTTATCTGGGGTCTGTGTCTGGATCTTATGTAGGGTGACCAGACGTCCTCTTTTACCCGGACATGTCCTCTTTTCGAGACCTAAAAAATTGGGATTTTGCCTTGTCGGATATTTGTTTTTCTCTGGGTCTTTCACAATTATTACGCCCTTACAAGTTTTGGAAAGGGTATCTCCCTTACGTTCCACCTTCTTGCGCAAGCTCTGACTGTAGAGAGAACTGTCATTGGTCGACCGCCTTCTCAGTGTTGCAAGATGCGCGATAATTATCCTCCAAACACAATCCCTTTGGTACGATACTTCGCCATTTCTAATCTGGCAACACTGAGCACCTTGCCGCCTCCACAGTTGCATTGTTTACAACATCACATGACATCTGCAGCCATGCCAAACGTAAATGTAATTTCACGGACAAACTAAAAAAAATAAAAAATACTCATGTTTTCACCTCGGCCGTGATGCATCGGAAGCTGAGTACATGAAATGCACTCTGCCCCCCCGCCGCCACGAAGTGTCCTCTTTTTCACAAACTCAAATCTGTTCACCCTATTTTGTGGTCCAGTATAGTCGGAACTGCACTGATGTTGTGCGTGTGCCCTTCATCCCTGTAGGATCTGCCACTGCGAGGGCGATGATGAGAGTCCTCTGATCACGCCGTGCCACTGCACGGGCAGCCTGCGCTTCGTCCACCAGGCCTGCCTGCAGCAGTGGATCAAGAGCTCAGACACACGCTGCTGCGAGCTCTGCAAGTACGAGTTCATCATGGAGACCAAGCTGAAGCCCCTGCGCAAGGTTAGACCCTGTTGTGTGTGCGCATGTTTGTTTAACTATTCATGTCAGGTTTCGAAGCCCCCCCAAGAATAATAAAACAAGGAACATTTGTGTGGAGACATTTTCTTGGTCTTCGCAAGTTCAAGTGCTATTTCTAGGGGGTTTTAGAGATTTTAAGGTTAAGATTCAAATTTCTGTTGGGGTTAGAATTAAGAATGAACCCAATCGTTTTAAGAGTTAAGGATATTTCTAGGGTTAAGTTTAGGTTTCGGGTTAGGTTTAGGGTTGAGGTTAGGTTTTGGGGTTACGGTTAGGGTTAATTAGGGGTAAGGGGAAACAGTGTTTTGAATGGAACTGAAGTTTCAGTCCCCATAAGAATAGCCACGCAAACTTGTGTTTGTGCACGTGTATGTGACTGACAAACAGAAACATTCTGCTGGAGGACACTTAACCACAGAAACCTGATTTCTATAGCTCAGATAAGCAAAGAGTCACCTCAGATCTCTTCAGATCATTTTCCAAAATGAAAGGCCCTGACATTAGGGCTCTTCACTTTTGAAGATGATATGAGGGGAGTCAAGGGAGAAATCTGAGGCACGGTACAATTTTCTTCAATAAATTTATCATTAACTTCATCGTCCCCCCGGCCCCCCAGATTGGACAGTTTAATTAAAATGCCTCCACTCAAGATTAGCTACATAAAAGCCCTTAAATAAAGCTTTTCTGTTCATAGCTTGTGAACCCCCATTGAGCACACAGACACACCAAGTGATCCCAAAATCCTGATGTAGTATTTGGTCTGGTGTTTCACTTCCAAACTGACCCCCAGACAGTCTGGTTGTCAGGGGTGTGTGCAGTGTTAGGTGTGTGTTTTGCTGGTCTGTGTTTCTTTGTGGCCACTCTGCTGGAGTGCATCTATTATAAAGGCAGAACCAGACAGGGTGTCAGGTTAACAGACTGGCCAGTCTAGGACAACTGGTGGAGAGGGAGATCTATACCCACTGTCTGCCAGAGATGCAGTGTTGTAGTCCATGCCCCCCCCTTCTTCCAGTGCCAGCCTCTACCCATGTATCACTGCTCATTGGTCATACAGTTAGTGAAATCCTCGTGGACATGTGGCGTATATCAACCTGCGTGCTTTAACCTTTTAAGGAGTGAGTTATTTTTCCAAAACGGAAGCTAGCTAGTTTTAGTTAGCTTCCGTTACCTAGCAACCTAGCATAATACTTGTAGCAATGCTACTACCTGCTAGTGTTACTTGTTAGCCTCCTAATTGTAAATTTTGAAGCCATACTATAGCGTTTGTCATATAGTTTTTGTCTATCGGAAAATAGTCGGTTGGAATGTTCAGAATCACATATGTGTGACGCTACTCCTTTAAAGACTACCGCTGAGTGGATGAGCTGGCCAGGTTATTTCTCTCTCCCCTGACGTTCTCTTTCTCCTCCTCCATTTGTTACCTCCTCTTCCCCCTTCCAATATTTTCCTTGCTACAGTGCTACAGTAAATGCTAAATGATACATTGCCTTTCAAGACTTCATTTAGTCTTGTTTAAGTGCATTAGACCTGGAAAGCCCTGAATGACTGCTTTTAGAAGTGTGAGACCAATGACAATTAGTAGACCAGCCATAGTTTCTGACCATGCTGACTGAATGCTCGCCCTCAAATATTTATGCCCCAATTCAGCAGTTGGAGGAGGTAGGTCAAGCCATTGCGGTGGTGGCAGGCTGGAGAGTTAATGGCCTGTTGCTCATCGGTGTTGTCGATCTGACGTCCAGCCAATATAATATTGCTACAGTGCCTGGCCACGCACCAGTGTGTGACTTCCACAGACTACAGCACTTTGTGTGGCTTCCCAGTGGATCCAAATGATGTATTTGAAAAGTCTATCTGACTACCTGTCTGTGTATGGATATCAACACTTTTTCTACTTCTTCCCCGCTCCTTCCTTACTATTTCACCCACATTGCCCCTTCCCTTCTTTTTCTCTCTCCCTTTTTTTCTCTCTCTCTCTCCCTTTCAAACTCTCTCCCTTCCCTCTTCCCTCTGTCTCCATAAGTGGGAGAAGCTGCAGATGACGGCGAGCGAGAGGAGGAAGATCATGTGCTCGGTCACGTTTCACATCATCGCCATCACCTGCGTGGTGTGGTCTCTTTATGTCCTCATTGACAGGACGGCAGAGGAGATCAAACTAGGTCAGCCCAGAATATCACTTTACTGTCTACTGTAGAGCACAGTCAATCTCTTGCTGTCTACCATTGTGCAATGTCTGTTTATGATTTATTTTTCCGCAATGATTATTTGACCTTCTGTACAGCACTTTGGTCAACAATGGATGTTTTTAAACGTGCTCTATAAATAAATATTGATTGATGTCACATATACACAGATAACACTCACATACTGTACTCATTCTAACACAAACATCTCATCTTCCTAGTTAAAGTCAGCCCCATAAACCCACCACTGGTTTCACGGCAGCCATGTTTGTGTGTGAAAGTTCACGGCAGCCATGTTTGTAGTCTTTTCACTGTAAAACATGGTCAAGCCTAGTTGTGTACCATCTACATTAATAGATAACTGATGACATTTACTGTAAGTTGTAAAGTTAGTCTGGGTTCAGATATTTTGTTGTGGGTTTGTTCAGGCTGTTATTCCAGTGATTGACAGGGAGGCCAGTGGGTGTGAATCAAGCACCTCTGACTGATGGTTAAATCAATATCTCACTGGTTATCAAAGGTGAGGCAGGGGCCTGAGAGACTCTACAGAGTTGGCATGGGAGAGATTGGGATGTGAACGTGATCGATGTCCGGTTTGAAATGTATTCTTTTGATGTTCTGATATATAATGAAAGTGTGTGTGTGTGTGTATTGCTGGTGTGTACAGGCAAGTACAGAAAAAGATGTATAGATGAGAGTATATAGTTCTATACAGATTGGAGAGCAGGTGGGTGGAAGAATTAGCCAAATATGATCAAAGTCATTGTTGATTTTGTACACATGTAATATATTCATGTCTTCCATTTAAATATACTAGCATGGATCAATATCCCATATCTCCATAACTCAACTGTCCACTTTGTTAAATACTACATTCGACTATTTAGATGCAGCTAGGACAATCAGTGCATGCTGAATCTCATTCTGTGCAGTGTAAATGAGATCATTCATCTTCTATCTTTTTTCTATCTTTCTTTATCTGTCTGCCTCTTTCTGCCTGTTTGTCTTTGGTAATACATGATAATGACACTCTCTTCACCCATGCAGCCGGAAGAATCCCAGGTAAACCTTTGACCTTTCCCCTTTGAAGTCCTTGACCTTTCACATATAATTTCCTGTGAAATCAAATTTAAGGTTAATCACATTTCGACAGGCCCCTCCTCTTTGTTAAGGATTAAATTGGTTTATTGTCAGGTCTGCCTTGTCAGGTCTGAACAGATTGTCAGGTTTGAACCTTGAAACGACGACCATTGCGCCATTTGCACCCTGGGTCCCAGATGTATTTGCTGTTGTCGTAACTTTCAGCTCTTTTAAAAACAGTCGTGCTAGGCCGGGATTTATATAAAGTCATGATGCAACATAACTAGTCAACTAGTTTATGCTAGAAAGTGAGAATACAGTCTGTCTACCTTGTATACAGGGTCGGACTGGCCGTTGGGAGAATCGGGAGATTTCCCGAACGGCCGGTCAAACGGCTGCGGCATAATGCAAAAAATCTATATGTATAATAATAATAATAACACACAGTCGTGGGCCGGTCTGCATTTCAAAGTCCCGGGACGTTTTTTCAGTCCCAGTTCAGACCTGCTTGTATACCTGTAACAATTGAGTTTGTGTATGGCCCTGAACCATGTTATAAATACAAGAACATTTCGAATGCTCCTGGCCAATTCAGCAACTCTAAAAGATCCTGTCTTTTTGCTTTTTGCATGCTCTCCAGCGATCAAACACAATGAAAATGCAATGACATAGCATTAAACCTAGAGCTTTCTCATGCCAGAACGAATAGAGTGATGACCACTATTAAGCAGAGATCCCTTGTTTATCATCTGCAGGCTGCCTTCCCACTTCTTATTCCTATTAAATGATAAATTTTCCTGTTGCAATGATGCTGTTGCGGTGGGTTGGAAAAAGCTTCCCTTTTTTATTTGAACCCCCCTTGTTGTGAATCAAATGTAAATATGTAAATGATAAGTGTAATATGCTGAATATTGTGTGGCCCTACGGTAGCTCCCAGAATGACGCATATAACAGGCATGTCGTATTTTTTGTAGAATTTGTGTAAAGTGTCACTATGTCACAGGGAAGACTAAGCCATGATGCTGAAAAGTGAAAACCTGAAAAATGAAAGCCTCACACCAAGGGCAGAAGAATATAATTGTCTTACACTGATATAATGAATGTAGTACATTTTATATGCAACCCATGTGACACACTGTGTTTGATTTATCCATAGGCTCAAGAGGCTACTATAAAGTTTTTGAACTTACGGATTGATAAAACAGTACACTTAAAAATGCAATATTTTATTTCTATGGTGTTTCTCTAATGTCAGTCATTGCGCAACTTTGTGTTTTACCCTTCAAAAGATTGTACGTCTTAAGTACAGTACGTAATGTATTTATAGTTTTTCTGTGGTGTGTTTTAGAGTTTTAAAGGTGTGTTGCTGTCTCTTCTTTCCTCTCTGCAGGGATTCTAGAATGGCCTTTCTGGACCAAGCTGGTGGTGGTGGCCATTGGCTTCACAGGTGGACTGGTCTTCATGTATGTGCAGTGTAAAGTCTACATTCAGCTATGGAGGAGACTCAAAGCCTACAACCGGGTCATATACGTCCAGAACCGTCCAGAGACGTGTAAAAAGTTGGTGTTTGAGAAGCCCCCCCTTATGGAGCCTAGTCTGGAGAACAAGGAGGCACTGGTCCCCACTCAGTCAGACACAAACTCCTCCCAGTATACAGAGACAGAGGACTATAGCATGGAGGTGCTCCACGTCTGACCACACCCTGCTCTGCTCTGCTCTGCTCCACCATACAACTCGCCTGGACCTTTGCTCCCCCAACCACCCTGACCCCTTACTCCTCCCCACATACAAAGACAGCCAACAACATTGTAGAAAGGAAGTATTTGTCTATCTACTGTAGAATGATCTCCCCCCAACAAATACACACACACACTGAGGCAGGATGTCAGTGTGATACAGTGTGTAAGAACAACAAACCCAGGCTCCCTGAGGATGACCCAGTGTCACCATAAGTCCTAACCACTTTCCCAAGACAATGTTAATGAGACTTTTTTAAACTGATGGAGACTCTCATGTACTCCTCCACTCCCCCCCCCCCCCTCCTCCCCCCACACCTCTTGGAGAACAGGACTCTCACTCTGAGACCAATGGACTCATACTTGTCTCTGGAGGTTTCAATGTTTCTATTGCGTTGTTTGTTGGTTTGTTTGTTTGTTAGTTTGTATGACTTTCTGTGAGTCGTGAGCTTAACTACCATGGATCCATGGGGCGAATTGGTGGATCTGTAGAACATTCCAACTACTGCCATTGTACTGCTGTGGACCCGGAACCCATCCAGCCATTGCCCTGGGTCCGTCTGCACTGGCCTGGATATGAAACTGGTCAGACCCTGGTCCACACATCAAAGCACTTTTTAATTTCCAGTAACCCTCTCTCAGTTTCTTTTTTATTAGGAACCAAGTCCTTTATAGTTTACATAGGAAGCAACATGTACTGTATAAACAAACAAACAAAAAAAGTTATGTTTTCTCTGCCCACAATTAAAAAGTACATACATAGACACAGACAGAGATCATTTAGATGATCAAAAAAAGGACTTTGAGAAAAGCAATGTCTTGATTCTGTCTCGATTAAATGATTGTCCCTATGTAGAAGGGAAAGTACTGTTCAATAGATGTATGGCTGGGTATCCAGGTAACCCTGTGATCTGTAAACCTTAATTGAAAAAAAAAGTATAACATGGTCTCTCACCCAACACCATCATTATTCATTCCCCAAGTCTGAACCATATGAACCTATGGACGCTTTGAGAATGTAAACTTTTTGAACCATTTTGTACCCGACACAGAAAAATTGCTAGATAATCTCTGTGTCAGTATCATAATAAGACCATTTGGAAAATGAAACAACTGTGTTTTTTCTATTGTGCGAATGATACATTACTTTTGGTATGGTATTACGTGTGCAGTTTTAATATCTGTTCATTTGTTTGCTTAATCACGGGATATGCCTGGAGAAACCCACAGCTCTCTATTCTTAGACAAGCCTTTCATCCCACTCCAGCTGTTGTAGAATGGTCTTAATGACTTCACCTGCAGGTTAATTCTCATTCCAACTAGCAGAAGGTGGTCATTATGTACGCTATCTTCTTATTTCTGTGCAGAGATTTATATATCAATTATATACAGGACATTGTTTTCTTTTATACAGTTTATTAAGTTATTCATTTAGCAGAAACTTTTATCCAAAGCAACTTTGACCAGATTTTAACCAGAAACCTCTTGATCTGCAGTCAAATGCCACCGATCTATACCATCCCCAATATTCAGTGTGTTATAATATTAGAATTTGTTAAGGTACTTTATGTTGTACATGTTTCTTTTGCCTGCTCCAATTGAGATAGAAATAGAGGGGTTGAGATGTGAGGCTGACACCTGATACTGGAGTTGATACCTCAACCCTGATACAGCATGCATATTTCAGTTGAGCATAAGTCTCTGTTGCACTGAAAGGCTCCTCTTTAATTTCCCGATTGTCATTTGATTGGCTGTTTACTTTTTTACATCTGGCTTAATATACTTTTGATTTGACACTTTTTTGTTACTCATGTTTCATGTCCTAGTTGAGAGAAAATCAAACAGTTTCTAAGGCCGAAGTCTAAACCTAGGCAGCAGAAATTTTTGAATTTAGTTTAAGAATCATAATGTTCCTTGTCAGCGCCAAATATTTGTTCGTATCGGATCAGCATAATTTGACAATCTCGCATTCACGCTGCACAGAGACAAAACATGTTTATTTTTCTAACCACTTTAGGACAAGGATACAGAACGGGAACATGCTGTCTCTTTGGCTAGGTTTCAGATGTAAGAGCATTCTGGGTGATTAAAAGGTCTGGAGAGCCCTCTGCTGTTCAGTAGGTGAAAGTGCTTTCTGAGGGAAGGAGTTGTGGATTTCTCCAGGTTAAGTGTTCTGGGCTTACAGTCTGTTGTAAGTGATTTTGTAAATGTGGGAGCACAGCAATGCCAGGCACTTGTTGAGCCTCACAACCATTCCAGCAAAACAAGTTTTTAAAAGTGTCTTTGATATCAGTGTACAATGTGAACTACAGTGATCCAATGGCAACATACCTGACACTTGTATTACAGCGATAACTTAATAATTTCTCAATATTGCTTTCTGTGTTTGTGTAACGTAAAGCCCCATGATGATCTTGTCTTGAGAGTTGTAGTTTTGAGAATCATGGGTGATCAAGACCTCTGAACTTCAAAACACATGCTAGACAGATAAAGTGCAATTACTCTTTTGTTGACCTGTTCAATTCCATAGTAATTTACTGTTGGTGTTTATGCTCCAGACCACACTCTGGTTACATGATGATTAATTCCAAATTGATGTATCATATTTATTTTACAGAGAAAAGTAAACACATGATTAGTTCACTTCAAACCCCCAAATCGTAATTTTATGCAAATAACGCTACAAACTTATTTCCACACATGAATTTCACTTTTGCACTTTTTTTCTCACCTTTTCCAGCAGATCTAGATGTGGGACAATGTGTATTACAAAAGGAGACTGTAATACAGTAAGAATTAGATTGTACCTTACCTTGGCATTATATTGATGGCAGTTGCTGCTGTACTGTATATGGACCTATCCTGTGTTTCCTGCATTTCCTTTTAGTTGGCAAGATTACTGCACATCCCCTAATTTTTCACTGAAAATCAGCCAGCCAGCCATGATTCAGCACTGCTTTTAGTTGACGCTATAAGTTCAGCACATGAGGGGATTAATTCATGTACTGTGGATTTGTTTTTGTTTTTTATCAATAGGAGCTGGCACCTTCAATGGTCCTTTAGGTTTAAATTAATAACTTTTTACATCTTGACTGATCCTCTGAATTTTCCCGTCACATTATGCTTGCTGTCTCAAGTCACAAACAGTCCCCTCTCCTAACAACGTTTTTCATGTGTTATTTGCATAAAACTACAGTGCTTTACTACTGAATGGACTTGAACATATGACTGTTGGCCCTTCTTTATAATATCATTCCACACATTTGTCTGTGAATTTACTTTTAAATAGTAACTGTAAAACATTTGGTAAGCAGTACTTATGTTTTTAAAATATTGATGTGTTTTGATTTGTTTCATTTCCCATGTTTGAACAAAGTATGTAGAATGAAAAACCAACCAAATAAAAATGAAGTAAACTTTTAAAGGGTTTGTGATTATGACCTTTATTGTTATCACAGTGTAATAATGATAAGCTGCATTCAAAGCAATAGTAATCCAACACCAATGTATCACTACCAACCTATACTCTACTAGTCCGCAGGTATGATCGCTAGTTGTGTTAACGCAATTATTGTTAAAAAAACGAAATAGCAATAGAATATATGAACCAGTTATACATACAAAGGGATTTTCCATGTTGTCCTCTATAAAATCAGACATCTTACATAGTTGGTATTTGACTTTTTTGTATTGAGATTAACATTTTAGCAAGTTTTTTTGTTGTTGTTGACAACAGATGCTGTAAATATATATATATATATATATATATATATAAACTGAAAGAGCATGCAGAGGCTTCACTTTCTGTAAATCATTTTTCTTTTCAAATTTTTAAGCATGAAAGCAAAACCATCCATAGAATTCTCTCCAAACAGTTGGCAGATATAAAAAGGAAAGAGATGTGATAGATGATAATGAAAGGAGGGAAAAAAAGGAAATCTCTCCAGGCTCTCTTCGGTCTCCTCTCTCTCAGACAGCAACACTGCAAGGGATTTTGTCAGGTGACAGGTAGTAGTAAGGCAGCTTCTTCCCCTCATTCCGCCTCTTGATGGTGCTGGTGATGTCTGCCAGTCTCTTTCTGAAGGCCTTCATGGCGTCTTTTACAGGCTTCTCTATGAAGTGCTCGTCAGTGTACATGCCCAGGTATACCTGCAGGGGACAGCAGACCCAAAGTCACTTGGAGTTGGGAGATAGTACTAGAATAATGGCAATAACTGGCACACTATACATGCCTGGGCTGCCAATCCACCAACAGTGACAGAGTGTTTTTGTGTGTGTACCTCATTCTCCTGGAACTGACTAAGGGCCCAGACAGCCCCCAGGTGCCAGCAGGAACGCCCACGGTCGGGAAGACTGTCGATGATCAGCTGCACGTCTGCCACGCCCTTCTTGGATGGTGGGGGTTTCCGCATGGTAGAGGGGGAGTTGGGTATCCAGGAACACCAGTCATACTGAAGCACACAGGAGACGGACATGAACACACACTACACAGTCATTGTGGTTGGTAAAAATCCAGTGTGAACGGTCACAGTCAAAAGATTCAATTTGAACAAGGCTGGTTGGTTTCAAGTCCATAATACCTGTCCAAAATTGACAGCAGCATGTTGGGCCGAGGAAGTAAAGATGATGGCAGTCAGGTACTCTATTAGCTCGTTGCGAGTCTTCAGGGACTTTGGAAACTCTGCACACAAGGTATGGAAGCAGTCAGGTAGGACAGAAACAATGAAAGTCGCCAAAAGACAGACCTTCCACTGTGGCAATTAACGTCTGGCAACATGATATTACACAATCCATAGTGGACAACTGCATGTAAACCACTCTTGCAAAGTGTTCTTGTGAGATGTGTGAAGCTTTTGGACTGATCTGCTCCCACACTCATTTGCTCCCACACAACGTGTGGGAGCAAATGAGGAGTGCTTTGGAAATTGCAGACAAACATCATCAGACAATATAACTCCTTGTCAATCTCAAAGCTAATACTAACCACAGCTGTCAAAATCCTGCATGCCGAAGCTACACACGTCTTTGACAAAGGCCTGGATCTCCTCATCCTTCTGCACCTTCTCGTCACTGTCGTAGTAGATATCAACTACATCTGATACAAAACTGGGAAACAGTTTTTTTTGTTTACATTTTAGTATTGATGACCCCACAAATTCAAAGTCCTCCATGAGGAAATACAAGCAGAACTACACACATACACACGCACAAACATACCTCTTGATGGCCTCCCACACAGCGTTGCCATCATCTCGATAGAAGTAGAAGGGTAGTTCTTCCTGGCTCTCCACGCCCCTGGCTTTGATTTCATCAGGGAAACACAGAGACTTATAGGTGAATGACTTCATGGCCCTCTGGATCATTTCAACATGGCCGCCACCACCTGTTCCATTGGCCTGGAGCAGAGAGATAAACACATCATAATTACAAGACAATCAGAGTTCCACATCAGTCACAGACACATATATTGCCGGCTTCATCCCTCTTGGTTTAGCACAGTGCACAGAAACTCCAAACTCACTATTCCCTTACCTTGTCAAAGATGCCACTTTCACAAATGAGCTGCTCTCTAGCCTTGGTGTTGATGGCGATAGTAAATCTCACATGAGGAAGAATAAGCTGGAGGAAAGATCACATTACATTTTCTGTCAACCAATTAACCAACCAACCAATGACAATAAAACAATACATCGACAAGTATCACTTCAGCAAAAATAAATCAACTTAAAATAAACTGTATGCGAGGAGTGTAGCTACCTTGTACACTGGGTGGACACAGGGGAGCTGTCGGAACATGGCGATGCCAAATACTTCGGAAATTAGGTGTGTCCTCAACAGGTGTGTGACTGTCTGGTGGGTGTGAAAGTCTGAAGAGCGTGCCCATATCTTAGCCAGCATCCAGTCATACTGGCCATCACTGGGCAGGAAGATGGGGCTGTCCTCTCCTGGGGTTTGACCCAGCTTGGAGAGGAAGAGGAAGACAATGATTAAAAGAAGGAAGAGAAGGAAGGGGAAGAGGATGATGAGCAGGAAGAGTCATGGTAAATTAAGATGAATGAGGAGTGAAAGCAAAAATAACACATTTAATGTACTGTGCATACAGAAATGTATCTATTAAGTTGTTTTATTGTGCATACTATAGTACTGTACCTGTATGGCCAGTGGCATGACCTTGTTCTGTACGTTCTTATAGAGCAGAACAATTGAAGCTGCTATGTGCTGCGGAGTACAAGGGTCTGTGCTGTTGGCAGTGATGCCCTCCAGGATTTCATAATCCGCTATGTAGATGTTGCCTGCCTGAAATAAAGACACCTATTCAAGAAACATCCCTCTGCATGTGTGTGTGTGTGTGTGTGGCATGTGTTGGTGTCTACCTGTATCTCCTGTTCTAAGGTAAGGTCTCTCTCTAGACAGTCTTCGACCATTTCGTGGGTGACAGGGAACTTCTCTGGCAGCTTGGAACATTTTCGGATTATCACAGGGTTGCAGCCATTCAAATACTGGTAGCCGAACATAAAGTCCTCTTTCCAGTGCTGCATCACATACTCTGGAAATTAAAGGGACTTGGTTTGAGGTTCAGAAGGAAAAACACCACGCCACAACTCCTCACATTTCTTAATTTACTTCTGTATCAGTAACTGGTCGACCTGTCCGTGTTGTCATGTTCTCACAAACCACGCCCTCCTCCCCTTTTTCTTTCCCAAGTTCTATCTGGCAAACCCCAGGGATCAGCTCACTTCCAGTCATTCAGAGTCCCATGCCTGGATACACCTTTCATCAATGTGTTGTGTTATCCATGTATTTATTTATCTTTCATTCATGAATACTTTGACTCTGTAAATCTACTATATACACTTGCAGTGGTCTTTGTCATCAGGGGCCTAGAGACCTTTCTTGTTAGAAGTGAATGTCAAGATTGCTAGCGTAACATACACTTGGAATGATCTGTCATTCTTGACGAAAGTCTTAGGTTGTGAGTGTGTAGACCAGGGTCAAAGATCATCAGAGCTGATGTTATCAGGGGTCAAAGACAATGATATTCACTGGTTCCAGCAAACCACCAGCTTCCTTTGGCAACAGTCACCATTATAGGATATTATATAGGACCATCCTGAATGTGCGTTTGGGGTCCACCAGATTAAATGCTGGTCAACCAGAAAAGTCTCTTCGATACATTTTGCACTTCTTAGGTTGTGAGTTTTTTAGAGGGCCATGTTATCAGGGTGTCAAAGAAGATGCTGTTGTAAGGGAGCGGAGGCACACCTGAGATAGTGTTTTTTATCCTCACGAAGATGGCCTCAAAATCACCAAGATCCCTCCAGGAAGACTGGAACATGTGCATGAACTGGTTGACACACAGGTTCTCTATCCTGCCAGAAGAGAAGAGAAGTCATGGTAAGTACTATCCTTCTTTTTCAGTCCTTTCAGTACAAGATCCTTTTACAATACAATGAACACACTGAAGATAATCGTATAGATTTACTCAGAGGCTGTGTTTTAAAGCTTTGCATGACATGTTGATAGTATGCTGAGTCACCAATTCATCTGCACCAAATCAAGCAACCTCAAACCGTTACTAATTTCTCAACCATAGCTAGTCCAATCAAACCGCAAAACATTTCCTCCAGTTCACTATCAGTCTGCTTCGCTGATGCTGTAAGGTATGACTGACCTCCTCTGCAATTGCAAAACTCTCTTTGCAAGATGATAGAGATGGCTGTCTTTGTTATGAGGTTTCATGATTTTGTGTTCTGTTTTTAGCAACATTACCATATATTCGGATCAAATCCCATTACAGATCCTGAAGGAAATTCAATTTAATATAAGACATCATTTACTAAAAGTACTCTGCAAAGGTCAGTGTAATTTGGGGCCAAGCAGCGAAGCTCACTGGCACACACACAGGACAGTGTCCTGAGTCTTTTCACCAAGTTTCATGTCTGCACCTCGAGCACTCTAGCACCACCAATTGGTCATTTGCAATTAGCGTTTTGGCTATTAGCTGTTAATGTGTTTGCCTTAAAGGGGTCATTGATTGCAGAACCGAATTTACCTTGTCACAGTTGAATAACGACAGTTCAGTGGGTAAAATGGACATACAGTGAATCCAAAAGTCCATTGACACCTCTTTCCTATGCAAATCTCACAATAAAAAAATGTAGCTGTAAAACGGTAGGTTTGGCTCTGGTCTGTACCTTTGTCACGCCCCAAAATTTGCTGTGCGCTGCTCTGTGTAGCCGACTTCCACGGAATTACAAAGAAGAACGTTTTTCAAGGATATTGAAAATGGACTACGGTCGTAAATGCAGTGTTCCAGCCTGTACAGGGAATGCTGAAACTTTTTAGAGTCTTCCCAAGGATCCAAACACTCGACGGGCTGTGATGTTTGTCTATGAGAAGACCCCTGTGCAGTTCGACCCTCAATTACACATTTGCTGGAACCATTTCACCGAGGACAGTTTTGAAAACCTGGGACAATGTAAAGCAGGATTTGCTATGAAGCTGTTGCTGAAAAAAGGTGCTGTTCCGACCTTATGTTCATCACAGCCGCAAGCTGTAGTATGATGTTGTCGCTAACAGTTATTAGCAATGCTAACGAATCCTGCCTGTATCGGTAGAATGTGTGATGATTTAGTTTACTGGCAATGGGGCTAACATTATTTAATGGTCCTGACTCTGTTTCATTCAAATAAATAACCTGTGTTGTCATGTAAATCTACAATTCATGATGCATGTTTGTCCAGATCTATTTTTCAGCAAGATAGCTAGAGCTAACTGAAGCTGAGTTGAATCACGATAGTTTGTTTGCTAAGCTGTAGTGCTAGCTAACATTACCCACCTAAGTCGATCCTGTTTGCTTCGACAATAGATTTATTTGTAAGTTTTTATTTCAAGTCTCCACCTTCGATGTTTCAGTGAGTGCTGTTGGCCGTGTTACTCTTTGCTCCGCAGCTTCACTCGTTGTAGACCAACCAATCAGCGCGCAGCTGATCTATATATTCATGAGCATACCATAAAAGGAGAAAACCTAGCGTTTTTTCCCGGGACAAATTCACTTGAAGCATCAGGGGGCATAGAACAGCACCCGGGCCATTTTCAGCCCAACCAATGTTACATACCCTATTCGGAGACCTTAAGGAACAGTGTGAAATACCCCAAAAACCCAGTCAATCACCCCTTTAAAAAAGTAATCATTGTGTCTTGTGATATCTTGTGAGATCCCAAGGTTGAGACAATCAGGTTGAGACAGTTGAGGCGCCCATCATTTTGGATTGCGTTGAAAGACTGAATTTTTTTCATTATGTTCACAATTTCACAGTTTCAAATGTTGTCCAATGCTCACCAGATTTGGCACAGATGATCTTCAGACCAAGCCCCACAAAGTTATCAGATTAGTAATAATTTGTCTGTCACAGCCAAAGTCAGTGCTGAAGCCGCCAAACAGGAAGTGAGGTCATATCTCAGCAACGCTTTGATGCATTGACACCAAACTTGGTATGAGAACTTATAAACCAATTCTGAGGATGTCCAAAAGTCATTTGACCTCTGGGAAGTACTGCAGTGAGCAAATCCCTACACAGGATGTGAGTTTAGTTAATAACACAAAACTTCCAATCAGAGCTTTCAGCCAAGCTTTAAACATGATCAGATCATGATGCCATGGTGACTCTGCTCTGCTGGACTTCTTGGCACTCATTGATGCTTGCAGCTATATTTTCCCATAAGTTTCCCTGTCAAAGCATATCCTACTGTAGGGTTAGGGTTGTGTCATATTCAAAGTATCTGGACCACTGATGAAATGCCTTTGAGACAAAACGTGTTTGTATTTAGGCTTGAGGTTGCACAGAACACATGCAAATGATCCTTGTAAATAATACAATGACTTGTGTATTCCCCAGACCAAGATAGACTGATGGAAACCGTGTATTAGCTTGACTTAAATCCACTCACTGGCTTACCCCAGACAGCCCATCTACTCACATTGTACTTTTAGTCTTCATTTTAAAAAGTTTGCACTTACGCCTTAGTGTAGTTGAGAACAAAGTCCACTCCCTTCTCGCTGTCAAACTGGATATCCCTGGGTAGCTCACTGTGCTTGTTAGCATCTATGCTCATAGGAATGCCTGGCTGCCACTCCTTCCATCTGGAAACAAACATAACACTCAGTACCAGCACCATAGTCACACCGCAGTTACAGTTCAACGGCAGGCAATGTGAAACTGGTTGAGGATACACAAGTTCAATAAACCAAATACTTGCCTGTAGGTTTTCTGTCTGGTCTCAAGCTCTTTGCGTCGGTGTTGCTTTGCCAGCCTGGTTTTGTCATCTTGGGGGAGGCGTGCTGAAAAATATGTGACTTTCTAACTAACTGTGTCATGTTGGGGAAACAGACAGACCAAAAGTTAAACAGACAGCAGTGCCGGTCCTTGCTATCGGCGACATAGGCAGCTGCCTAGGGCGGCTGGAAGAGGGGGGGGGGTATGTAAACCTTGCCTCGGGCACCAAATGTGCTAGGACCAGCACTGATAGACAGACATGTACCTCGTCCATCTCTGAGCACCACCTCCTTGTCGTCCACCAGCCAGCGGAAGCAAGGGAACTCCACATAGTCTCCAGAGGGGGTTTTCACTGTCACGTACTTACAGTACCAGTCGTCCTGCACCCAGTACTTGTTCTTCTCGAGCTTCACCACCTCCAGCTCTCCCAGATCCTCACTGACATTCACATCATAGGAGTCAACCTGCAAAGGAACCAGCATCACTTGCACTATGGGCTACACACACAGTTTTATCACGTATATACTTCAGAATTCCATGAAGACGTGGTTGAAAATCGACTACTCTAAATCGTCTTTTTCTTTCTCAAACACAGTATTTGAATTCTGCTCGAGGTCAAGGGGAGGGTGCACTTAACATGCCCCCTCCCTAACATGCACTTAAAAGTGTGGCGCAAGATTCTGGATTCTAAACACAGGAATGGAGTGAGTAAAGGTGTATTGTAGACGAAAGGGTGGAAGTATCATTGCATGATAATATTAAGCCTCAGAGGAACTGAATTTATGATCTACAGCTCACATTTAAAATTCCCATTTCTAGAGCAAAGCATAAAATGTTTCATTATATCTGTGGCTGGTGACTGCTCCAGATCACAGACCTCCAAAGCAACGTTTTCCTGTTGCCATTGTCAACCTTTTTTGATGCCCCGTATACTTTCTGACTGTGTAGGACATTTAGCATGATCCAACCCCTGGCTTAATCAGTAACCTTAGAGGTTCCTCTTTCTCCGAAAAAAATTTACCCTGCTGAAAATGAACTAGATTCTGCTGCTTGAATCGCTTCTTTATCCATTGGTCATATTATACATTCTTGACAGTGATAGAAAAATACTAATTACAATCAATAGTACTTACAGCCCCTCTTTCGAAGTCGTTGTAGAGGGGTTTGTCCAGTAAAGACCTCTCACTGCAGCCCTCTGTTCCCACCAAGGTAATGTATATGTAATCGTCGGTTCCTGCAAACCATTGGCTCCCTGTGGCAACAGTGACAGTGTAGGATGGCATCTTTGGTGTGTGTGTGTGCGCGCAAGTAAAGATGATCCAAAAGCTTAAGGGTTGGTGAACCATCAAAGTATGTGACCCTCCACTAGTCTGTCTTTCTCAAAATGCACGCATAGATTTCCGCTTTGTTTGTTCCTCTCTCTCTCTTTCTCTCTCTCCCTCTCTCTCTCGTTCTAATCTCTTTATCTTTTTGGTCTCACCCTGTTTCTTTTTGACAGACACATACACTGGGTCCTACTCTTAATGACTCACAATGACTCAATGACTTATGGGTTTTATGCCTTCTCATAAATACACACTCTAAATGCATAACATTTACATTTAGTCATTTAGCAGACGCTCTTATCCAGTGCGACTTACAGTAAGTACAGGGACATTCCCCCGAGGCAAGTAGGGTGAAGTGCCTTGCTCAAGGACACAACGTCATTTTACACAGCCGGGAATCGAACCAGCGACCTTCTGATTACTAGCCCGATTCTCTAACCGCTCAGCCACCTGACTCCCTCAACATGCAATATCTAATAGCTGTGACATGGTCGTACATATATCCGCACTCCCTCTCATGTGATATTTCTTTTGTTCAACAGTTCTACATGCGCCATTTATTAGTTGGCAGTGATAATGATTTGTTTGTTTATTTAATAATATATTTGGCCTCGTAGCTATGACAGCTGTGGTGATATTCAGCAATAATGCACAAGCCTCTCGTGATATTGCTTAAATATAGACTTGTGGAAATGCTGCCTAGTGCAGAGGGTGGGCAGACATTATGGCTTGCTCCAGTCTTACCAACACTTTTACCAGTCACTAATTCAAATAAGCCAGTGATATCAGACAACAGCAGGGACTGTTTCCTTGGATCAGCATAACAAATGCAAATTAATTCCCACCAGTGAGTAGGCCTACTGAGTAGACAAACAAGACATCACATGTGTATGTTTCTCACACTTTAGCATTGAGTAAGATCCAAGATGAGGTCTCTGCTTAGGTTTTTTTCAGTTTTTTTTTAATGGCCACACACTAGCCGAGACAAAGGGAAATAGACCTGACCAAAGGAGGAAACACAACAGCATCTGTTGACTGTGGCGCAACAGCACACACACACACACACAAAAGGGAGTGTAGCTTCTTCTTTGACCACTTTTGCTGTTTAGGGAACCCACATGCAATTTGTAGGTCCGCTAGTCTTTACAACATTAGATTTGTAATTGGGTTTCACCACTGGGTTTGGAAAGAATACCGGAGGCCTGTTCCATAAAGCAAATTTACCGAATAAGCCATATTTATGTCAGGGAAAGTAACTGACATAAGCCTGGCTCATTCAGTAAACTGCTTTATTGAACAGGCACCAAGTTATCAGAAAGACTGATGCTGACAACATGCATCTGACAATAAAAGCTTTGAACTTTCAGAATGTTTTCAATTTTTTTCACTCTAGCTTCCTTGCTGATGACGAATGAAACATCCTGTAAGATAACGTTACCATCTCTGCTAGTAGGAATGGTGGTCTCTGTGATGTTATTTTTGTTATATATTTTTTGCACATGGCCAGAAGCCTGTCTTGCTTTCAGGGTCCAGTATACAAAAAAAACTGTCCTGAAGCCCTTTTGTGATTTGATAACACCAAAATATAATTAGTCCTTTACAATTTGCTATTAGGCTAAACAATTTAGTGCAGAAAATATGGAAAACGTGCTTCATGACTTCAAGATGACTGTCCGTCGTTGTTCCCAAGATAGAAAGGTCAAATATTGCCACTTCTATGTAGGCTCTCCAAAGTTGAAAGACCTTTTGCAAAATTCTGATAGCTATATTTGTCATGAAACATGCTTTCATCAACCATTAAGGTGGGTTGTACACTAGGAATGTGATCTAGTTCAGATATTCTTAACTTTTTTTGTAAACATGGCTTGAATGATAGGGAAATATTTAATATATTTTTTATAATTCAGATTTGTACAATTTATAAAAGGACAGAAGGCCAAAAAGATATTTTAAAGCAAAGGTTAAAAAAACATGGTAAAACAGAAAGGCCTTTACTTTGTCAGTAGTTCCCATAACGAAAAATAATTTCCCTTTTCAGAAAAACTAAAACTTTCCTTCCTGACAAACATATTGACTATAACAATGCATGGTTAAATGGTAAATAGACCTTGAAGAAGGATACTTCATATCCACTTTCAGGTTACAATTAGCAGCATGAAGATGTGATCTCTTTGTGTTACAGCATAAATTTAGGGCCAAAGAAATAAATAGAATCAAATGTATAATGAAATATCTCTGTTATATCAATAGCATCCACTACAACAGAAACTGAAAACGCAGTTGTGTCGAGATCCAGAAGTATCTAATTCTGTTAAATGACAATTTTATGTTCATACTTTCTGAACACAACCTTGGTTTGTATTCACTTAAACAATTGTTTTAAGATAGTCAAGACAAAACAAGAACATGAAAGTACAGCAGTTGAGTACCGGTATACAAATATAAGAGGCAAAGTTGAGAGAAAGAGCGTGCAAGGGTAAACATCTCATTGGCACTGTGTATCACTGTTCCAAAAATCACTGTCAAGATGATCACAACGTAATGTTATGTACTTGACTGAGGTTTAAACCAAAATATCCATTTTGGTTTGTGTCAACTGCTGTTAATCTCCAGTTCTTGCCTAAATTACCAACATTGTGGAGTGTATTCCTCTCCTTGTATGCTATCCCCCTTTGCTAATAGAAAACCTGAACAGGAAAAGCACAGCCTATGTGGTAGAGGACTAAGGAGTAAGAAAGGCAACAACACAACTCTGCAGAGACTGATGTGCAAATGTTATCTAATCTTTCTTTGGCTAAAAAAACACTACTTCACCATCAAGTAAAGTACACAAGCATACAGTGAAGGAAATGTCTGTGCTACTGCTTATACACATTGTTACATACGGTCAGATGAGTGATTATATCTGTACTGACATCAAGACTTCAGTACAGCGATCCATATCCAGTTTAGATGTATGATACTGTGGCGTAAACGTGACACATTTGACGCACTACTGCCAACCAGTGGACAAATCAAATACATTCAAATTTTTCATCAAAAAATAAGCAAAAGTTGCACATTCAAGTGCACATTCCTCCAGGTTAAATTAGTCATTATTAGACTGGAACAACTTCTTAACACATCTCATTTCTGATTAACTTGTTCCTGTCTCTTAAAAAAAAACCTGTTCCATGTCACAGCTTTACCTGAATGGACAATAAACTTGTAAGCTACACAACCACTGTCATAATGTACAGATGTAGATAATGTACACACCATTACAGCAGAATCATCATACAGTTAGGCCTAATGTAAAACTACATTTCCATACCTCTTACCACAGGACAGCTTATCTTTCCCTGACTTTCAGATCCGCCTCTCAGTTGCCTGGGAGCCAAACCCCAAATCATGCTAATGACAACGTTGTATTGGCAAGAGCTGTAACCAGCCAGCCAGCAACCAGGAAACTCCCATAATGAAGAGTCGTTCACATTGCAGTAAATGTGTGACATCCTTCTACAGCTAGTCGTTCATTGGCTCATCTAATAGGCATTGGACCCCAAACTTATACCACAGAAAGGACACACAATTACCTGAAATATACGATACCCCATGACAGAACTCTTAAGTGCTACTCTTAAATGCTACTTTTGTTAAAACATCAAGATATAGTAAGCATTACATTTTGGAAAATAAGAATTCTAATGTCTGGTTATTAAACAATAGACAAGACATTGACCTTCGACATCAGTTTCATAACTGATATGAGGTAAAGGTGATTAAGCCTGGGTCAGGTCCCATTTCTCTATGACACTGCTGGGTGCCTAAGGCAGATTGGCCAGTGTGATCTCTAATGCCATTGGCAGTGGCTGGGTAGATTACATAATCAAGTTGTGGCATTGGCCAACAACACTGTCAGGGAACACAGAATTTCTTCAAGCCACCCCCCCTGAGCAGGAAATGCCATTGCCCCTTGTATCCATGGGGACAGTTGCAGTGGTGGTTGTGTGAAGCCAAACCACAGGCTGGGCAGTTGAGAAATATGTTTCTCAGAGAGGTGGAGTCACAAAGGCCAAACCTCCCCGGAGCAAGGACACTGGAGGTGGATAGTAGGCTGGGACCCTCAGCACAGTAGAGCTATGGGTCTGAGGAACAACGGTAAGCTGTATGGAGCTGGGGGGATGAAGGACTGGGCTAGTTGAGGTGGAGAACCTGCTTCATAAACTCGTAGGTGGTGAAGGCCACAGCCTGAGAGGGCACACATCGGATGTAGTTGAGAGACAAGCCTCGGTAAAGACCCTTCTTGACCCCATATTGCTGGTGCACATACTTAAGAGTCTTGATCAGAGTGCTGTTATGGAAGACAAAGAGAGAAAAAAGTTATTTTTGTGCAACCTCAAAATATATTTGGGAGCATTTGTGCCAGTGCAAATAATCATTATGGCGCAACATGAACAGAGGATCTTAAACTGTTCCCAACTAAGAAGTGTTGGATTTCAAAGTAAGGGGGTGCCACTCACCGACATTTCTCTGAGTCAGGAAGCACTGTTCCTAACTGCATCCTCCTCCTGGCAACGTCAAGAGGGTAACTAGAAGTAGAGGGTATAGTGAGATTTACTGTTGAACCTCAAATTCAAGTCACTTGATCAATGCCTGAACTTACGATATGGTTTGAGCGATGGCCCCGGCCACGCCTCCACACAGAAGGTTGATGTGGGTCTTCAGCACCAAGACCTCAGGGTTGTCTGAAGATGGCCGGCCCAGTAGCTCTGGGAAGTGGGCCAGACCCAGGCTCTTTAGAGTTCCAAATGTAAAGAACGAAAAGCCTGAACAACAACAACAAAAAAAGAGGCAGGGGGAAATAAGAGAGAAATAATCACCTTTGACTTCTGTACACTAGTTCTACGCCTGTATCCCCCGATTGCTGACTCACCTGCGTATGGAGCCATGCCTATGAGGGTGGGGATCAAACCCCTGTAGAACCCAGGGATTCCCCCTTCCTGCCATTGGACAAAAGACCACACATTACATCCAGACATAATGTGTTTTCTCAAAGACATGTAATCTAGAGGTGACATAGCCTGCCTCTAGTCATGTTGGTACCTTCAGGTATATGGTCTGAAAGGCGTTGCCAATGCCCGTATAGCGGTGATGCCCTTTCACCTGGAACGCTAGCCTGGCGCGGATCACATCGAGAGGGTAGGTGCAGATCACTGCGGTCATACCTGTGACAAACACACACAAGAAAGAGCACACAAAACATAAAATAACTGATTTACTCACATCTAATGAATTTAGCATACATTTTGTCCAACACGACGTACAAACAATGCATGTAGAAAGTACAGCAGAAGATCAAGGATCAGAAGTGTATTTCTACAGTAGGGATGAAATGGTTACCGGTTTTAACGATAAACTATGGTTACATTCCAGATGGTTAATATTACTGTTCCAAAATTGTATCATCTTTAAATCTGTTTGATTACCGCAAAATACAAATTCACGCTAAATACTGTCCAACATCAACCAAAGTTAGCAACAGTAGGGTAGACAGGTATGTAAAGCTGGGTGTTCCCCTGCCCTCACCTCTCATATGCTAAAATCTGGAGTCTACTTGATGAGTCTCACACCTCATTGTGTAACTTCCTGTAGCTTTTACTTGGATAAATAAAGGTCAAAAAAGCATTGCTAGTCATGTGTTGAAAAGTGTTATTGGTTGTTCTTGGGTATAAATGGAATTATTCTGTGGATTCTTAATCTCCTGAGGGCTTCACCTCAGCTCTGGCTTCTCCTATCCCTTCCTCACCTCTTACATTTACATTTAGTCATTTAGCAGACGCTCTAATCCAGAGCGATTTACAGTAAGTACAGGGACATTCTCCCTGAGGCAAGTAGGGTGAAGTGCCTTGCCCAAGGACACAACGTCATTTCGCACGGCCAGGAATCAAACCAGCAACCTTCTGATTACTAGCCCCGACTCCCTAACCGCTCAGCCATCTGACCCCCCTTAATCTTCCTTTTCTCTTTGATTTACAATAATCCTGGTACAGTAGGTAAGATTTAACATCATTCTGTAATAGAGCCTGACCGATAAAGGATTTTTAAGGGCGATACCGATACAAATATTTGGTGATTTAAAAATCAGATATTCCGATATAAAAAAATATTTTAAAAATGCAGAAACGCGTAACAAGTAACAGTAGTTATTTGTAGTTTACATTTAGTCACTTTGAGCAGAAGTTCTTATCCAGAGCGACTAAGTACAGGGACATACCCCGAGGCAAGTAGGGGTGCCTTAAGTGCCTTCCCAAGGACACAACGTCATTTGACATGGCCAGAAATCGAACCAGCAACCTTCTGATTAATAGCCCGATTCCCTAACTGCTCAGCCATCTGACTCCTGCTATTATTTCCTCACTAAAACAATATGTTAATGCAGTTTCTGATAAATAAAATGTATAAAAATACAAACTTAAGATATGAAACTTAAAGTCCTTTGAACAAAAACACAAAAAAACAAAAACAAACATTAATATTCATTTATCGGCCATTATAAATGCCGATACCGATAGTTTGGAAAATGCCCAATATCGGCCGATACTATTGGCCCGCCGATAAATCGGTCGGGCTCTATTCTGTAACATGTTTGCCTCATGTTATGCTGTAACTTTCTAGTTGGCGCCGAAAATGGCTGCCTAGGTAGGCTCTCCTGCCAAAGTAAATTCCTTGTCTGTGCAAACTTTCATGGCGAATAAAAAACCCATTCTTTGTCATTTATTTCATTTATTTGTAATGTTATTAAATATCTATTTCATTCAACCTGACTTTGACCATTCTTGCTCTGATTTAACCCATAGAGTCAAACAACTGTAATTCTATTGGTATTGGCATTATTTGATTAACGTTTATACACTGTTCGGTTTCCCCTCTTCCTTTACACCTAGGGGAATAGTTTTGGTTGTTTGGCCAATATTAAACCCCCTACAGTTACGCAAACCTTTTCTCTACAGCTGAACATTGGCACAAGGTAACAACAAACTATTGAATAGAAAGTTCAGAAAGCCTGTTTTGGCCAGTGTTGCATAAAACACTGTTTCTCTGGATGGCACTGGAATTTTCAGATCCACCTCTCTTTTTTTGTGACTTTTTTTTACTGCTTTTGCAACCTTGGATAGAAGGTTGGCACCATCAGGAGACATATTCTACAAAATATGTATTCTTCAATCTTCACAATAATGTATTTGTTTTTGAAAAATCAAGTAGAATCATGTGGTTGAAAATCCCATAGGAATCTGAACATTCTATTCATAAAAGTGCACATATCTCTCACAAAAATACATGCATACAGGATGTTAGGCCAGCAGAAACCCTACTCTTTATGAAGAAGTAAATAGACATACAATCAATGCTGTTCATTGATTTGTAAAAAAAACTAAACAATGTTTTGTTATTTTAATGTCAACACCTGCACATTGAATTTGTTTACATATGGTTGTATTGTTCTTGCATGCACATTGCTTTACTTGTGTTGCTTTTATATGCACATCGGATTTATTTAGCCTACTTAAGGTTGTGTTCATTTATGGCAGGGCCATGGCCACACGGTGCCATCTTTAATGTTAATGTTCCAATTCCAATGTTTATGCACACACAAAAAGTGCACAATGCTGCAAAATGTATTTGTTGTTTGATGGTTTTCCACATGCATTTTGGTGAAATTATTTCAGTGAGTGTATCAGTAGTTTTTGGACTTTTCCAGCATTACGTCGATAACACTGATAACCGTGATCATTTTGGTCACTCACTATCATTGTGATATAACATTTTCATACCCTTTCAACCATATTTTACAGTATTTTGGTAGTCAAGAGTCAAGGAACAGTCTGTATTTACTAGCCACATCACAAAGTAACGACATCTCAGTTACTAGGTGCCATATATGAATGATCTACAACTATTGTAGATCAAGTTATAAGTATCAACATCGGTGTCACTGTGTTATGATTAAACAAAATCCCCATAGTGTAAGGACCATAAAGTTGATAAGTTACGTTTTCCCTGTCAAGCTAGGGTGTGGCAAGTTAGTACTGTGAGAACCATATCAGGGAAGCACCAAAGTGAACAACAGTTTATCAGTGTGAGAAAGATTACCTGCCATGGATCCTGCCATGAGCCGGTGGATGTGTCCAGAGATCCCCAACTGTTTACTGAGCCACTGGAAACAACAGGTAATACATCAGCTATTAGTAGACAAAGAGCGAAGGTCATTTGCCATCTTGACCAATGTATGGTCTTTATATGTGCTGTGAAGCAATTTACCATAACACATCAATCTTCTTGATAAAGCTGCAATAGGTAACATAAAATAAATTCAAATGTGAGAACCAGAGGCCCCAATTCTTGTCTGTTGTTCTGCACTTTCCTCCTTTGCCTCATTGACTAACACAACATGTGTGTAGGACACCCAAGTCATAGTTAAGTGCCACTTAACCAAAAGAGCAATGCTATTTGAAAATTGAAGATTTACCTTTTTGTAGTTGTCAAAGGCCATAAACTGAATGGCTCCATAGGGGAATATCCTAACCATCATAGCTCCATTGCCTTTGTACAGGCCCAGGTAGCCCTCTTTTTTTGGCACAGCTCGGAGTGTAGCGACCACTCCTGATAGAGGAAAATATAGATCAGTTTCTTTAGCAGATCAGAGTCAGTAATCTCGTATTGACAGGGATTTATAGTCTTCCTTACCAAGGTCTTTATAGTGGGGGTTATGAGCCTGTAGTAAAATCTTGACTCTGTCCAGGGGAGCAATAGTCGATTTGGCACAGCATCCTGCAACCCCTACACAAATCAGGCAGTTACAGAAATTATATGAGCAGAGCTGATATGACCATAGCAGCAACTTAAAAATGTAAAGCAGGTCTCACCTCCAGCTACAAAGGAGCGGACCCAGTAGTAGTCTCTCTGAGCAGAGTTAGGGATCTGAGGCCGACCAGGTGTGGACACTGCTGCCTCCGTTGCCATTCTCTTGATTCAGTGATCAAATTTACCTACATCTGTGTCTACACAGCAAAATATGAGGAAGAAAATGGGGATACCTAGTTAAAGTTCCAAAACCAATAACCATCAGATAAAATGGGTAGCATTAGCAGCAAGTTGCACAGAGCGCAGTCCTTACAACATCTCATGCAGCTTCGGCTGAAAGGGCAATGATATGCTGTGCTTATGTCACAGACATGTTCACTAAACATCACAACTCGAAAAGCAAATATCCAGGCTACTTTAACAAACAGATTGTCTTTCTGGTGTCTGTGTCGTGATCATTCAGTCTGTGGCAGAGCAAGATGTTGATGCAGCTGATGTCAGATAATTGCTAGATTTGATAGACAGCTGATTGTACCAGATAGCTTAACGCGAGAACAACCTTCAGATAATTGATATATTCGCTAAATTTGATCTAATTCATATTATCGAAGTCCTAATAGCCATCTTACCAAATGCAAGGTCAACAACTGTTTTGCAACGAAACCGTGACTGGTTAGCTAGCTAGCTAGCTGAGCTAGCAGTCTGTGACAGCTCGGTCGCTTCCTGCATCTCCAAGCATGTAAACAAATAGGGTGGCCACCGGCAGCAAGTTAAATTCTCGCTATTTCGGTGGGTTATCTTGCCCGTTATCTACAGAAATAATCAGAAAAACAAAGGTTTAAACTGGGCTAATGTACCACATGCGTTTCATGATTCCAAACCACTTTCGTGTCCTTCATAATTCGAGTCCAACAGTCGCACAATAATGACGTGACGAATGACTGCTGCAGTGACGTCACTCCTGCTGTTAACCTGATCAGAGATATACCTGATTACCTAGGATCCGTTTTTTTTTAATCAGATAGGGGGAATGTGGGCTGATTCGGAACTGATTCTGAACAAAATAATGAGGGCAAATTCTCACCGGCATTCACCTTCTGAAATATATTCAGATTATTTTTCATCAATAAAGGACTACGCACTAAGGACCTTTTGGGGTAGCGCAGCCAATGTTTTATTGACAGTTAATTAACATTTTAGTCTAAACATAGGGTATATTGAGCATTGCTTGTATACAAATATGTTGTTAAGCATTGATTGTTTCCAAACATATTTTGGCAAGGTTTAAGATATATAGTTTTGGAAATATGGACTATTCGACGATTGAAAATCCATTTCAGGTTTTTCGTGTGACACATCGCAGCCGACAACTTGGCTCGAGACCGTAGGTCGGGTCTGGGTAGAGGGAGCAGACTATGGAGAGTGGGTTGCTGCCCTGAATGGATTGACATAAGAGGGATTTACCTTTGGATGGCTGTTGCACTGCAAATGTCTATAGGCGTGTGTAACAGTATTACGATTTGATTTATAACGAAATGTTGGATTGTGACAAATGAATTCGTGTTGTCACCTACTAACTCGCTGTATTTGCCGCGGAAGGGAACCAGTAAGAATCAGCATTTTCTCAGAGGAGTGGAGTATTATTAGGAGTTCAGACCTTGCAACTGTCTTTCTGGTATGTGAAAAATGTTAGCTGACTTTTAAATAAACGCGTTAATAATACGATACAAACCGAAAATCACACATTTCCGGATTCAATTTAAAGCCACCCCATGCCACGAGTGTCGGCTCCCTTTGGTATTACGGTCAAGTGCAAAGAGTAGGCCCTAATAGTCAGCGAATGCTTATTACATTGTCATTATTCGCCTGTCGAAATGTATCGTTGGCTATAGGCTATTAGCTAACAGAGTAATCGACCTCCTGTCATTATGTCTACACCCTTGGCTTAAGTTAAGAGTTGGGGTAGACATTAATATTTAATAGTGTTCACAACCCAATTTAATTTGGCGAACCATTACAAAAAACATTTCTTAACATTAGCCTACCTGTTGCCGAAGGATTTGACATAACAGGTTGTTGTTTTTTATTTAGGTGTTTTGTGTTGGTTGCGTTTACTTTACTAGGTTACCTAAATGAAACGGCCCAAAGCCAATCCCTTCCCTTAAAGAAACATGTTGCCTATAGCTGTCTGTACTGAGGAAAAGAAGAAGGAAGTACATATTGTCTGTATCAGCAATTTTACATGCGATATTAATCTAGTTCCCATATATACCAATATCATATTTTAATTGTCATAATTACATAGTTTTTAATTAAAATTATCCTTCTAATAGGTAGCTCCAGATCCTTGTACAGCTGTTTCAGTATGAGGAGCCAACTCTGGCGGTGTTGGACTAGATCTTGAAAAGGAACAGAGAATAAGGAAGAAGAGAGCAAGAAAAGTGAATGCTGTGTACTAAGATTTTAAGAAAATAATTTCACTGGTTCCCATGCCCGCGGCTTCTCAGCATCACTCCCATACCCTTAGCGATGCCTCCTACTCCCAAGCCCCCTAAGAGACAGACACCACAGAGGAAGAAGGATCACAAGGTGGTTGCTACCACTGGCAAGAGGCAAACAAGCAATTCAAATAAACCTAGTGGTAGAGCCAGTGAAAGGCTTCAAAAAACAACAGAGGAGCCCCAGAGGTCCATTGCCAGGACCCAACTCAATCCAGCCAGAAGCCCACGGGGTAGAGGTGTCAGTGGGCCATCCAGGGGGTCCGCCAGCAGCGTCAACTATGCCCTAGGTGTAACAGGATCGGTGAGACTTAGACGGCAGTGTAATACACCTGACCATCTTGGTGTGTTTGAAGACCCCTTAGGGCGTAGGAAGTCCCCACGAGGCACAGGGATTTCTTTTGTAACCCACTACCCACCCAAACCTAACAGGGGATGCAGAACAACCAGGGGTAGGGCAGGACGGGAAGCTGGGGCACAGAGAGCAAAGACCAGGCAAGAGCCTGGAGATGATCATAGAGTTGATGCCGGTAAGGTTGATCCCAAGGAGGAGTTAATCAGCCTTAGTGCAGGCAACCCTGGCACTTTGTCTTCCAAGCTCAGTAGCCTTCATCCGGCTGATCAAGAGAGGACAGAAGTTAATGCTCCTGTCAATATCAACACACTGCAAGTGTCTGTCACCCATAATGGAGACACAGCTAGTGATGAGCGACTGGTGGCAAACCATGTCAGCCAAGCAGAGGTAGAAAACTCAAGCGACGGGTTTGAGCTTAAAGATCCAGAAAGTGAGTTGGAAGTAGTCTGCCAGAATCCTAGGAACAACTCTTCTGAGCTCAGTGATAAACCCAGTGTAGATCATGAGAAGATCTCCAATGACCAAGGTGCTAACGACCATAACTTGGGGGATGACCATAGTGACTCTGCCAGTGATGTTAAGCAGGAGTCAGTGGTTCTTCCGGGCGACGGCTGCTTATTTAACCTGGGACATGACCCAAGAGAGATGAAGGAACAAGTCAATCATGAGGAGGAACTCGGAGAGGAAAAAGTGGAAGAGGAAAGACTCAAATCAGAAAGAAGAGGGGAAAGAGTAATAAAGAGTATTGGCAAAAAGTCAGGACAGCAAGAAGATGAAGGGAGAGAAGAAAAGCAAGAGAAAGCAGAAAAAAGTGAGGCAGAAGAAAAACAGGGGGAAAGAGAAATGGTCACCAATCCTAAAAACTCCTATTCCTCTACGTCTATGTCTGAGCCTCCAGACCAGTCTCTGTCAAGGAATGTTCGAATGATAGAGTTTTCTGTCAAAGCCTTACCTGTCTTTGACCCAGCTACCTCAAATCCTACCAAAGCCTTGCCTACAGCAGAGTCACATGACCACAATAAATCAATTCAGCCCCACCAGGGAGCCACATTTTGTGATGCAGTGTCTCTCTCAGCCTTTCATGAAGACTCACAGACCAGCCTCAAACTTGTGCTTCATGGGATTCCAAATGCCTCCTCTACCATTGAGTCCACCCAGCCTCTGTGTTTAAACCCAGATAACCCGGCACAGCCCCAGAACCAGAATGATGAGAGCCCTTTTCCTCAGGAGAATGGACAGCCTCTCAGACCAGTGGAAGAAGAGACCAAAGACAACAGGGCATCTCCACAGACTTCCAATCCCTCCAATCCCAAGAACCAGAAAGAATCCTTTTCATCATCAGGCCTCTACCCAAACACACAGGTGTTCTCTGCTGCCTCTGAGCCAAACACTGACATTTATACCACTGTTTTGGTGACAGACCAGGGTACAGTGCCAAAGATCCTCACTTTTCCTGTGGAGAGCAGGCTTTCTTTCTCTTGCAGCTCAGAGAGCACGCAGTCCTCCCTTTCTTTTGATACTGAGTCAGAGCCAGGGTTTGGGGACCCTGGCCCCCCCAGTTGGGGTGCTGGAGGACAAGAGGAGGCCCTGCCACTCCATTGGCCCGCCCGGAAGCCTCAGAGAAAAGAAAGAAAGAAAAGGAGCCGGTGTGGGACCTGTGAGCCCTGCCTGAGGAAGATGAACTGTGGTCAGTGCAGCTGCTGCCTAAACCGTGTGACCGGCCACCAGATCTGTAAGCTGAGGAAATGTATGGAACTACGCAAGAGGAGAACCTCGTCACTACTCTCTCCTTCGTCTACACAGGTGAGGCATTTCACAGCAATACATGAAGATACTGATTCATTTTGGGGGACCAAATAGGGTTTTGCACTAGCAAGAACTGTGTAGGATACTTGATACATTTAATTCGACAGGACAAGAATAATTGACCAGACAAGGGTGTTGAATGTGTCATGTTAGGGTTGCTAATGTCTCTGCTTCACACACCAGGTGGATGCTTAGTGCTTGAGGAGACCCAATAGTTGAAACAGATGCTTTCAATCTAATTTGTCTCAGCATTTCCTCTCAAACTTAATAGGCTATTGTGTAGAGCTTTGTATTATTTTTTTGTACTTCTCTTTTTCATACCTTGGAATGTATGGCTACTTGAGTCTGCGTAAACATTGGACTGTATGAATGCATACATAGTACCTGTGCAGAATCTGTGTGAGGATGCCCTCTGTCATGAGGGAAAGCAATGTCACGAGCTGGCAGCAGAGTAGCACGTGGCCGCAGTGTGTGTGTACGTGTATGTATGTGTGTTTGTGGGTATGTGTGTGTTTGTGTGTGTGTGGTCGAGCGCATGCCTGTGTTTGCATTCCAGAGCAGGGGGAAATCTAATCAGATGAGCTGCACATTGTCATAGTATTTGTGTATAACACACATCATCATTGTCTTGAGACAAATTAACTCAAGACCCTCATTGCTCTCTTACACCTGAGCCTCTGCATGGCGTTGTGATCGGTAAACAGAATTTCTGTGTTTTACATGGGTTTTGGTAATAGATAGTGTGAGTTGGTGGGGGGGCTGTCTGTGTGCGTGCATACGTGTGTGTATGTGTGTGTGCAGGTATTGTTGTGCTTCTGCAGCAGATAAGGTCCAATTACGTAACCCTCAGTATTAACAGTGCAGTGACCTGTCTGCGCTATTTCCGACATGCAGACAGTGATTCAAGACAGGGTTGAGAGGAATGTTATGTTTGACTGAGATTTGGATAAACTTCATTTGGAATGCTGATGACTAAAATGTAGGTCAGTCTTATGTCTGCTGCAGTCAGACATTTGTGCTCTATTTCAAGAGTCACATTGAGCGGACAGTGGGTGATATCTGGACTGTGCTACCTGGAGGCCTAGTCTGTGTAAGTGTGACAATATGTGGTCATGACTTCTGTTATCTCTTACTCTCTCTCTTACACTCTCGCTGTTACACTCTCTCTTTCATTCCCTTACTCTCTCTCTTTCTGTCTTTCTCTCTTTAAGGTTGGGGAAGTAGATTGAAATAATATGAAGGAATGGCTGGGTCAATTATAAATAAAGCAACACATTGTCGCATGGCTAGTCCAGTGGCCTAACAAGGGTTTGCAGGCAGTTAAAGCCCGAGAGCCTGAGACATTGCACTGAAAGAACAATGTTACGCCTTTAGCTCACTGTTCATGGTCTTTCGCATGGGATACTGGTATGTATGAGGGGCCATGTAGGCCATAATCCAAACCCACCTCTCACACACACCATTGAAGACCCTTTGCCTCTCACAAACACTTCTGAAATACAATCACATTCACCACTGAACACCTCTCATGTGTACTAGTGAAAATGCAACCCCACACAATGACAACTGAAAACCTCTCATACTCATGAGTGAGAACCTCTCTTATAGGGAGTCAGATGGCTGAGCGGTTAAGGAGTCGGGCTATTAATCAGAAGGTTGTTGGTTCGATTCTGGCCGTGACAAAATGACGTTGTGTCCTTGGGCAAGGCACTTCACCCTACTTGCCTCGGGGAGAATGTCCCTGTACTTACTGTAAGTCGCTCTGGATAAGAGCGTTTGCTAAATGACTAAATGTAAATGTTATACCACAGTGAACACTTCTCACATTCACAACTGAAAATGTAACCTCTCACACTCACAACTGAAAATGAACCCTCTCACATGCAAAACTGAAAATGAACCCTCTCACATGCACAACTGAAAATGTAACCTCTCACACTCACAACTGAAAATGTAACCTCTCACATGCACAACTGAAAATGAACCCTCTCACATGCACAACTGAAAATGTAACCTCTTATCCAGAGCGACTTACAGTAAGTACAGGGACATTCCCCCGAGGCAAGTAGGGTGAAGTGCCTTTCCCAAGGACACAACATCATTTTGCACGACCGGGAATCGAACCAGCAACCTTCTGATTAATAGCCCGATTCCCTTCCGCTCACCCATAAACTAAACATATTTACTGGTTTATTTTTTTTCATATTACAAAAGTAAGTGTCACAATTTCAAAATTGTTATCACTGAATATGCATAATGTGTCAGCAATGTAGGCTTGTTGTCCCTGTACTTACTGTAAGTCGCTCTGGATAAGAGTGTCTGCTAAATGACTAAATGTAAATGAAGTATAGTGACAAAGGGGTTGGGGGAGGAGTTAAACAGCTATTTATCCCACCCATTACCTGACTGTGGGAAGTGTGAAGAAGTCTTTCAAGTGGATTTTCTCTGCTAGTTGATTTAAGATGTACAAAGCTGCACTATTTCAATGTATGACAAATAGTTTGAAAGTTTACAATCTGAACTTTCAGAATCTGTAAAAAAATGAAAAATTACCTCAACCTATTTGAGGATAAAAATACAATACTGTCACATATTGTATTGACTAAACATGACTAAGGAGGCACAAGGACAACTCAAGCAGGTATGTACCTGAGTTGTGTAAAATATGGTAATTTAACTAACCACACATCAATTTAAAATTTGTAAATTGTTTTGAAATTTTAAGATGAATGAAATAAAAAACTGTAACTGAACACAATATTGCTGATAAGCAGTATGTATCCCATGTGATAGGCCATATCTTTGGTTTTGGGGAAGTTGTATTCTACTTCTGGTCAGCTCACAGTTGGCTAATACAAAGCTAATTTGTGATTAAGTTTGAATTTTATAAAACGTACACGGCACTATAGGCTATGATATAGTGCCAAAAGTAAATTTTAGAAATTCAACCTTATACTTTATACCAACTCTTGTGTAAAAGAGGTAAGCGCGCAAAATCCTAAATTGGAAACATGGTGGTGAAGCTATTGAAGTCATGTGACCGTGGAGTAGTTTGTTTATAGCCGTTAGCTTTTTACTTCTGCCAATTGCATATACGCTTAAAAATCATAACAGTTAATTTGTGAAGATGATCTTGCTGAAAAAAACGTATCAGTATCATGAACATTTGTTTGCCACAGAGCTTATTTTCTGAAATAATCCGAAATCGAATGGAAAAATCGGGTTGAGTTTTTGTCGAGGGAACCAGTCGGGTTTGCCAGTAAAAACACGTTATCCCTGCAAAACTATACATAATTTAGGGTTAGGGTTACTGCACATTAAATTAAAGTTGATGAATTATTGTTATGATATGAGAAACAAAGGCACAAAATATGAAAGATAGAGGGTGAATAGGCTACATGAAGAATAGGCCTACATGGAGAAAGGTGCTGCTGGACGTTAACATGCTTTGAAACTTAAATACTTAAAAAATATGTGAAAATTAATTAATATGCAGATGAGTCATCTGTCACAATTAGTTTGCTAGTCGTCATTCTCTGGCCTCATTCAGCTACTGCAGTTATCCCAGACTTCCCTTCTCATGGGCTCTTTGCAGCAGATCGGTCCAGCTGAGATAACAAGCGTGTCAGAAAACGGCCACGGATGGGGAGAACGCGAGCTGTGCTAGGGAGGGAAGATGTCCCCTAATACTTAGTGGCTGCTGTTTGCATTGGCACAGCTGGTGTACAACACAAACAGAGCAAAGCAGATAGTGGCAAACCTGTGTGTGAGCGCAAATGCATCAGAGGGCATTATCAAGCCAGAAAAAAACATAGCTATTGCATAGGATTTGAAAATGATGCCAAATAATCTTGTTGGAATTTAAGTTTATAGGTTTAAGAGTTTCCATATTGTGTGCGCTTAGCTAAGCCACAATTTTAATTTCTTTATTATCATAGGTTCTTAAACATCTTATCTGTTTCCTTCTTCCACTTGGCAGACACCAAGATTGACGACTGGCTGTGATGGTCTGGTTACCATGGCTACCTCCATTGTCTGGGTTTCACCTTTGACCTGTCTGAATGCCCAAATCTATCCAATAGAGCAATGCAAGGTTTCTAATAGGGATTAACCAACATAACATGAGAGTAGGTAGTACAGTATTAACCTTCTCAACAATAATCTATATGTAATATCCATATGTTTTATTTCTCTAAAACATCGTCTGAAGGGTCTATTTTAAGGAATTCAACTACTGCATTATAATATTACAATATTCTGGCTTCAGTCTCAGTGAACTCTTTGTTTCCTCTGTTTGTGGTCTGTCTCCCCCTAATGCATGTCAGGATATCCTGGACAAATAACAGAAACCTTCTTATGACCCCCTCCCTCCCTTCAGTCCCCTTCCCACCTTCTTCCACTGTCGTCTTTGACCTAACTTGATGATTGCTCTAAAAAGCTATATAGTGAACTCAAGTCAGCCATGTTTGTGCCATATCTAATCTGTGTCTGAAGGTTTTATTGTCAGTATAAAGAGACAAACTAGTATTTACACCACTGAAAGTTTAACAACACTCACATTGGGAACAATTATGTTTTTTAGCCCATCATATATTACTAGTGCACAGTGCCCATGATGCAGTCGGTGATTAAGATGCCAGTGAAACACACAAATACAGATTACTTGAACTATAGACACTAGTGTGCAGTGCACGTGATAGATTCGGTGGCACACACACAGATTCCTGGAAATATATATAGGGCACAATGCCCGCAATGATGTAGGCAACACACAGATTTCTGGAATTATAGATAGATAGTGCAGTGCCTGTGATGCAGCTGGTGTATATGGTCTATACTGAAAGTATCCACTTTCTATTGTCGTTCTGTTAGCTATCCAGCATTTCATACATAAAGGAAACCCTTTGAAAGCAGCTGATTCAATGTTATACTAGCAGTCAGCACTGCAAACTAGCTAATAACCTTCCAGTTATCTAGCCTGGCTCTGCCCTCCTACGTACTTCCGCTCAATTTTCATTTTGGTTCTGTACAAATGAAATGTACGAGAGTCTGGTTAGGACCAGGCTACCAGTTATCTAGCCTATCAACTGAAATAAACCATCCACTTTAAATATAGTATTTTTCTTAGTTAGCTTGCCAGTATTTCATCAGTAAAAGTGTTGGATTTTCTGTATCCAGTATTTTCTGTATCCTGTATTTTCTGGGGGGTCAGATGGCTGAGCGGTGAGGGAATCGGGCTATTAATCAGAAGGTTGCCAGTTCGATTCCCGGCCGTGCCAAATGACGCTGTGTCCTTGGGCAAGGCACTTCACCCTACTTGCCTCGGGGGGAATGTCCCTGTACTTACTGTAAGTCGCTCTGGATAAGAGCGTCTGCTAAATGACTAAATGTAAATGTAAATGTATCGCACTAACATAAATAACAGGGCTGGCCCTAGGGTTTTGTGGGCCCTAAACAAAAATAGTGTATGGGGCTCTACAGGTGGGTACGTTCGCTTCACGATGGCTGGACGTCTGTTACCTAGCTACTGCTCCTGGCAGTTGACAAACGGAAACAGCAGAGTGCTGCGCGCAGCGCGCATCATCCTCTCAACACCCACACAATTTAAAATCCTTCATCCTTGTTCCAAAATTAAGTTTAATACATTTAGAAAAACATACAAAAGGACGGGCGGGGGCCCCCAAACCAATCGCGGGGCCCTAAACAAATGTTTAGTTTGTTTATTGGGTCGGGCCGGGTGGCGGTGGCGGGATTTTGGGCTACTTCTAAACCTCACTGCGGCCGCCGCATTTACATTTATTCATTTAGCAGACACTTTTATCCAAAGCGACTTCCAAGATAGAGCTTTACAAAAGTGCATAGGTCACTGATCATAACAACGAGCTAGCCCCAAACATTGCGGGTAGCCAAAACATGAAGCATAAGTTACATTGTGAAAAAAACTAATAAGTGCCAAAGGGAAGAACCATAAGAGCATGTAGTTAAACAAGTTACAATTAAGCAACACAAACCTCAAAAAGTGCAAGGGTGTACCTGTAGAAAAGCAATCAACAGTAAATTATTTCTCAGCGAGATATACAAGCATTTTAAATCAGTTACAAATAACCTACAAGAGCAACAAGTCTCTCAATAGTAGTCATTGTGATCCTGCAGTAAACTAGCATCAGGTCCAGCAAATCATTCCTAAGTACCGTTGTACTCCCGGAACAAGTGCGTCTTGAGCCTTTTCTTGAAGGTGGGGAGACAGTCAGTGTCTCTGATGGAGGTGGGGAGTTGATTCCACCATTCAGGGGGGCAGGACAGGAGAAGAGCTTGTGTTGCGACCGGGCGCTCTTGAGGATTGGGACCACCAGACGGTTGTCAGAAGAAGACCGTAGGTGGCGGGTGGGGTGTAAGGCTGGAGGAGAGACTTGATGTAGTCGGGTGCAGTCCCGTTCACTGCTCGGAAGGTCAGTACCAGGGTCTTGAATCTGATACGGGCCATGATGAGTAGCCAGTGAAGGGAGATGAGGAGCGGGGTAACATGGGAGCGTCTGGGTAGGTTGAAGACCAGGCGGGCCGCTGCTTTTTGAATCCTCTGGAGAGGGCGGGTTGCGCCTGCTGGGAGAACAGCGAGCATCGAGTTGCAGTAGTCCAACTTCGAGAGGACAAGTGCTTGGACTAGCAGCTGGGTGGAATGCTCAGACAGGTATCTCCTGATCTTCCGGATGTTGTAAAGGGTGAAGGCAGGAATTTCTGCTTTGTGGTGGCCTGCTCCGGGAGAGAGGGAAACAGCACGGATGGGGAGAGTGTGTGGGGAGAGCGGAGGTGTACGTAAACACAGCTCTGCATGCATCGGTGGGCGACTGCAGCAGGCGCAGCAGGCAACAACGCCCTGCGCAGCAGGCAACAATGCCCTGGACGGGAGCTACGCGCACGTGACACGTCATGACGAGTGACGTGTTGAGGCTGGGAGGGAACAGCCAGCAGGCAGCACAAGTTTAGCCTGGTCCTAACCAGACTCTCGTACATTTAATTTGTACAGAGAGTCTGGGCTCGCTCCATTGACAACCATTAACTACCTTGAAGGCGGGTACTTTGTTGAAGTTTAAAACTATTGGATCTTCCCAGAGCCACTCTGGATCTGCCATAACCAATCGCTAGCGTTCCCCTTAGCCAACTCCTTCACCACTAACAGAGCTAGCTGGAAAATCGAACTTTTCTCAAACCCCGTGGGGAGGAGGGCCACAACATCATGGCCACCAAGAAAACTCAGCAAAGATTGTTCGTGCTCTGGCTTTAACTTCTGTATATTCGCCAGCGTTGCCACAACGGACCAAATGGCTTCGCTCGCATCTTTCTCCTCCGCCATTATGGAACTACAACTCAAACTAGCGCACAACATAAACGTCATCGTTCTCAGCCACTCCCTCTGTTCGCTGATTGGACCTGTAAAAAATTGATTTGAAAAGTCAGACTAATATGCCGAAAGCCCAGACGTACAGAAGCAAAATGAAAATTGAGCCGAAGTACGTAGGAGGGCAAAGTAAGCAGGGCTAGCACTAGTTAGCTAGCTACGTACTTTGCATCATTAGTTAGGAAGTTTTAGACGTTTTATTCTCACCAATACAGCCAGAAAGAAAGAGTAAATAGGCTAATCATCTGAAAAATATTTTCAGAAAAGGAGAAAGCTGGCTCACTAGCTAGATAGCCAAGCAACATTATTAGCCAAAAATGTGAAACTCAAAGATCAAGTGAGAGAGTGCTAGCGGTAAGAGTTCATAACCTACACATACTTCCTTAAGTAATGTCTCATCTCACTTTCATAAAGTAATGTGTCTCTGTTCGGTGGTGATAGGAAGTGGCATGATCACATTATTTTTTGTAATGAACCAATGAAACGTGAGAATCGCAGAAAACAAGGAAAATATGAATCCCCCTGTCATTTTTTAATTTTAACTATGGAGGCACCGATTGGATAAATGTATCACTTTTTGTACACCCCAAAAATATTGGGCTGGTTTTCAGGCATTTTGGGCTGGTTTTGAGCACTCCTTGGGCTTAAAAATCTTGCTGGACCTGGAAACACTGTCTTAGTGCAGTCAGAGAATGTCTAATATGGGGAGAACTGCCACTCTCGGGAAACTTCCGGCTTCTGAACTGGTTGCAGTTCCACTCTGGTTCCATATAAGGGCGCTCACCAGTGAGTGCAGAATGAATGGAGGTCTATGGAGCTATACCCCTCAAAATCCACTTTTCTCAGGATATAATTTTTTGTCTAGTAATTTGAATGTTGCATTCGAAAGAGGAGGCAAAGAAAATACACACTGCTGGGTGCAGATTTTTTAAAAGTTGGTTTTTTGTTCTAAAAAGCCTTTTAAAATGCATAGTAAACACAAATACTCGTTCATTCAACTTTCGATCTATAGGCTAATCCATGTTGAATTTGCAAAAACTACAATCAAATATGAGATTTATCAATGACAAATTAGGCGAAAGACACCAATTTAGCCGTCTAGCTCCGTAGACTCCCATTCATTTTGCACTCATTGCCTCATGCCGGCGATCACCCCCAGTGGAACTCTGGTGGAACTGCAACCAAATTCGGTATAATGGGGCTTAATAGGGAGTGGACAGGCTAGGCTCTCCGTAGACGGGCTCTGGTGCAGTTCAGTCAACTCAACATGGCCAAAAATTGAGAGCGAAGAGAACAAAACTGGCAGCGGATTATTTTTTTGAAATGTAGAAATGCTTATCCAAACAACGTCAATTGCGGCACTGCACTCCGTTGGATTATAAAAAGGACAACAGAGTGCCCAGTTATCAAACGTGGGATACTCTACTCCATCTGTGCAATTCTGATTATGAGGGTGCGGAAGATTGCATGCGATGTTTTGGTAGATTGATTACGACATTTGCGTTAAAGTTACGTGCAGTAATTTTATGCCGTGAATGGGGCTGTTGGAAGGCTCTACCGCGGTTGACACGGTATAGTCAAAATCTATAAACCATATCTTGTTCCCTACAGACAACCTATATAATACATTTTTATAAACATAACATAAGCAATGGATAACGTAGGAAGCAACAGACAAATGAAGGCTACACAATCATTTGCATGAATGTCGGCTACCACAGCTTTGGCAATTTGACTAGAATAGATGATGTGGAGGTTGAACAAGTACTTCCGAGATGACAGAGAATTTCAATTGTGATCTGTGAAATATAGAACTGAGAACTGTCATCACCAGCTGCATCACGGGAACTGCACTATCTATAATTCCAGAAATCTGTGTGTGTCACCGACATCATCGTGGGCATTGTGCACTCTCTATCATTCCAGGAATCTGTGTGTGTGTGCCACCAATTTTATCACGGGCACTATGCACTGTCTATACATGTAGTTCAAGTAATCTGTATTTGTGTGTTTCACTGACATCTTAATCACCGTCTGCATCACAGGCACTGTGCACTAGTTCTAAAAATGCACAAACACAGAGATTCTTGGCATTATTAGAGAGATTCTATGTAAAATAAAATAGTGATATGTTCTGGACAATTGACAAGACAATAAAAAGGGAGTGTTTAGACAACAGATACAGGCTAGTACAGCGATTTTATTCGGTGATCATGTGGGACCATGTCCCCTAGTTAAAACATGTGGGCAGACTGGCTCGTGCTCAAGGACAAGTACAAACACACTGACAAGGATGATTGTGTATGGAGGGGGGCGGGGGCGTGCAGAAGGAGGCGGAGAGGTACAGGAGTGAGTGCAGGACTTGAGCAGCTTGAAAGATCACGTTATTAGGACCAAGTTCAAAGTATCTTGTCAGACCTTGAGAAGTGCTTTACTGACTTTGCATCCACTGAACATGTTGCAAGATATTAGTGTTTTCCATTTGGTGCAGGTATCGATGTGGATTGCATTGACTCCAAAGTAGTATCACTCTTCTACGTGGACAACTCTACCGTGGAAAGTGATATTCCAATACTTCAAAATGACATTGACTTAAAATCCAGAGCCACACCTGGCATGAATGGAGAGTTCTGGAACAAAAGTATCCCAACCTCAGTGCTTTTATCTTGAAAGCACTTTTTGGATCAACCTATTTCTGTGAATCGTTTTTTTTCTCTTGGTTCAAATTGTTCAAATTGGGTACACATGACTGTAGTGGCTCTGGAGTTTAGAATTTAAAGGTGCTGTAAAGCAAATTCCATGATTTGCTTCTCAGTACATTATATAGGTGTGAAATGAGTTGCTGAAACCATGTGCAAAGCACAAAAACTTTGTCGCACAGAAATGTGGAGTTAGACCGTTGAACAGTTTCTCTACCGTTTTCAGCTCAGGTTTTGTATAGGCAGGGCAAAACCCAAACTATCTACGTCACAGCCACCTATCTACGTCAGATCACAGACGGTTTATATAACCTGCATTCTGTTACTCAGCTGGTACGATGCAAAGACAAAGTAATTAACACATAAAACACTCAGAGAATGCAGGTAGGTCTGTAATGATATCGTAATTGATTTAGCCCCAGTATCAAGCAGAGAAGACTGCTGATTTTCTCACGATTTCAAAGCCTAATTTAACTTGTCTGTGTTTTTTTTTCATTCGAATTTGGATGGGTAGTTAACAACACACTCTTCTGTGGTGTGATGAACTCATTTTCAGTTCTGCTTTACAGCCACTTTAAAAACATCTTCAATCTCTGCATTTGATCCATTCATCCATAGATTGAAAACCCAGTTTACTAACTATTTTAGTTTTAAAAAGGGCAGTAGTAAGGCAGGGGTAGTCAGTAGTAACTAGAGCTGCAGGTCCTGGGAGAGCAGGAGCAGAGTATCTTTTCTAAGATTCAAACCTCAATGCTTTGGATGCGGCCCATAATACATACAGCAAATTTATGTGGCTGGGTGTGAGCCCAGGGGTGGACACTTACAACAAGCAGGAAAGAGGCGGTAACAAACAGACTCCTATGCTCATGTAAACACAGGTCTTGGATCAGCTACAGTGACTCAAAACCTTAGTTGTTAGCTGGTAATGGCAGCATAACAGGTGAGTTTGGACCAGTTCTTGCTGTCAGAGCATCCAACTGATTTGAGACACAAGAGATGCAACCGAACTGATGTCCTACCACACTTCCGTTTTCTAGACGCTCTGAGGGTCAGCATGTGCTTCTCTAGCAGCCTTTGGGTCTCCTTGACTCGAACAACCGATATACTGTAGAACTAGTTTATGATCCTTGATCTTCCAATGTACTTTCTGTGTGCGCTATACATCATTTGGATAAAAGCTCTAAATGAATAACATGCAATAGAACAAGTTTTGTACCACCTGTTTGAGAGAATAGAAAGGGATGCCCCCATAGAACCTGCCTGTGCAGACACTAGCCTTCTATAGGAAGCTCAGAAAAAGCACATTTGCCATTTATTTTTCATTATCTGCTTCTGATAAAAATGTATGTGATTATTTTTCTAATTTGAATGTGAATACATTTACTCTTATTCATATGAGATTCATCTCTTCTCTATTGATTCTCTCATCTCCTCTTCCCACTCACTGTTTGTTTCAGTTATGTATTTTCTCATTTCTACCACTGTTCTTTTTTCCAAACTCTTCCCACCTTCCAGTACCTCTTATTTTGCCATCTCTATTTTCCCTCTCTTTCTGATAAGATGCTGTATGACTTAGGATGGCACACAATTGAAGTAGCCATTTTCCTGTAAGAGGGCGGTCAGCTCCTAAGCTGTGGTATGGTACACAGAGTGTGTGTGCGTGCACATGCGTGTACATGCACATGTGTCAATCTTTGTAGTTGAGTGTGTATTCCTGTGGGTGTATCTTAAGTGACAATCATAGTTGAAGCACTTAGTTTACTTATCTCAATGTAACTAATGGCTCTATCACTGTAGCCGCATTACCTAACCAAGGCTTCTCAGAAAGGGGCGAGGCCTCAGTCTCAGCCCTGTGTGGAAGACTGACAAGGGATTGTTTGGTGCTGACCATTCAGCACAGTTGGGCCTGGGCTATATTTAGAAACTCTGGAGTTTTGGCGAGGTGATGTGAGGTATTCCCGTTCTGTGTGGAGCCGTGTGTGAGTTACGTAACAGTTGTTGTTTAGGGGGCATGAGTAGGCTTGCTCTCAGTTTGAGAATTAAGCGGAAGGGGAGCCAATGGCAAGCCATTTTAACATTTATTGGCTGGACTGGATATTAATGACAGAAATGTAATTTCACCTGTTAAAAACTCGAATTCAAGATATCTCTCATCATATTTTGACTAGTTTTTAATTTAAAATCTTTTACATTTTGACTGTCCGTTTTACACCCAAAATCTGTGTTTAACATTTTTGCTGTTAAACCTTTAACTTAGGTTATGCTAACCTTTGGTAGCTAACGCATTTGTTTACTTAAGAGTCCACTCTCGCTCTGTGCTGGAGCTTATGGGTTAGTTTCATTTGCATATTATTAGACAGCGATAGGCTCAACTTTATGACGACAAATCTAATTTGCCCAGATGCACTTAAATTTCAGATTTTTCAGAAGTGCACAATAGACTCTTACACTCTAGTGACAAACATTCCAGAGACACCAGTCAGTTAAGTCAAGGTCAGAGATTTTATGGCAAACATTTTTTTTGACTTTAGGGGGTCTTTAAATAGGTGCAGGTCATGTGGTCACAAGAATTTCAACAGACATGCACAAAAATTAAGAATAAACTCATCTTAAACCATAAAATATGGTAGCATATAATCTTACAACATATTATGACAGATGAGAGCACACATGGGCATAGGCCTATCTATTGTATTGTGTCCTGGAGCACGATTTTCAGATTTTCTCTGTGCTACAGTTATAGATTATGCTTGAATAGGGGCCTACAATTTACAACCAGTTACATTTTGTCAAAAAGAAACTGTCGTTTTGACCAGTCAGAAAGATTTAGATTGTATCTTGAATACAATTTCAGACTTGTCACAAAAGTATTGCGACTAGTCAAAATGGCGTTGCAGATATCTGTAATGTTATTACTAGTTAGCACATTAACTAGTATAGAGAGAGCATTGTTTGAATCCAATCACATTGAATAATGAAAGTGCTGTCATATGAGAAGCCCCCAACCAAGCAGCCAGAGCTCAGTACTATAGTACACAGAGTTACAGCAAGTCTTTTCAAGTTTTTCAAAGAGGCATAAATTGATGGAGGTTTCATTAATCGTCTGTGTCTCCTGTTGTACCTCCACTCCTCCACCTCTTGCCCGTTCACGCAGAAAGGTACTCATGTGCCTTTTGGGACTTCTGGACATTGACATGGTGGTGGAAAGAGCTGGCTGGTCTTGCTGAGACTTCGCAGGGGCTACTAATGGTGACGACCTTGGGAAAACATGACTCCATGCCTGGACCTGTTCCCATTCCCCACATTTACGCAGTTCACACAGTATATATTAAGCTGTTAAGACAGTCATACACACACACACACACACTAGTAGATGCTCATGCATGCACATGACCATACACACTCACACAGAAACAGAGCAATAGGGAGCCAGAGGCTCTAGTTCAAGACATAAGATTGTGCACACACACACACACATATGTACACGCACTCAATACTCAAACACAAAGACACGCGTCGCCAGTAGGACCAAGCAAATAGGAAGAACTGTACCTTCCTGTTGGCAGCGATGACAGCGATGAAGCGACAATGTTGGCATATAACTCGTTGGGACCAGTCGGACCTACTTTAACTTGCCCACGTGCTGAGGGAGGCTGAATAATGCTAGGAGTAAAGCTTTAACAAATGGGACATTTTAAGTTTGCAAAAATAGATTCAGAGGAGAGTGAGAGGATTAAGACGTGTGTGGAGGGGGATCAGGGACAGAGGAATGGCTGTGTGAGCTGACCACTGACAAAATCCCAGGATCTAAACAAATAATCAATTTGGTTTGGCTCACTTTAGGATCTGCAGTAATAAACAAACGCACGCCAGCCCTTGTCTGCAGATGACAGTTGATAAGGTGTGTGATAGGTGTGTACGTGTGTGGGATGCTTAATAGAGGTGACAGGTATTCCTGCCTGACCAGTTTAACTGACAAGGTCATGTCAGACTCGCCCTAAAGACAAAACCTGTCCAACCGTCTCCGCTATGTCTCTGTGACTTTTCCAACACAACCTCTGCCGACTGGGAATCACTTAATATCGGGAAATCAAGGTATTTCGAAAATGTCAGACATCTCAGAAACAACGTAAATGGGTTAGTGTTGTTGAGCAAGTAATGTACAATTGCTGTTTTTGATAAACATGAATTTTAGTTGTATCAACACAAGATATTCACATGTTTGTGTGTGTTTGTTTGGGTTGGCATCATACCTGTTGCAAGTGTCTGTGGTGTTTACAGTTCTGTGACTGAACTGGTATTGTGTTGCGTAGGGATAAGTGACACATGCACATACACCTGGACTGACTTATTGCAGAGTTAAGAAACAGAGAGGGGTAGAGGCTGTCTTGTCTGTTTTCTTGTCCTGGTATGACCCCTCTCCATAACATGCCTGCTCTTCATAGAGAATGGTGTCTCAGAACTGTTAGTATCTCTGAACAGCTTCATTCTTTAAAGACCATTATTTCTAATATATTTATGGGATTGCAGTCAGCCATGCAGAGGAATTTCATTGTCTTTCGGACAGTTAACTAATGATTAGAATAACTACTAATGGTTCATCAGTTCATTTATAGTAGATCATTTTCTTGGAGTTCCACTACAGTTCTGCTGTTGTACACATCAGGTGCTGTGTCAGCTCAGCTTAACTCCAGTCCGGTGTGTGAGGGATGTCCGGTCCACAGCTTACATGCTTCCCGTGTGCGTAGGGCTGGAGAAGAAAGCCCACATAGGGGATCCTTTGTTTAGGAGGGTCTAGGCATGGAGAATCATTTACAAGCTGCTAGAGTCCCCACGCCATTGGCTGACGAAGGTCTGTCTGCGAAAGGCATCCCATGCGTGTGTGTGTGCGTGTACTTGTGTGTATCTCCGTGTGTGTGTCATCGTCTGCGGCAGATGCAGCCGCTCGTTATAGTACGGCAACTCACAGGCAGTCTGAGCATGATACTCAGAGCTTGTTCTGCTCTCTACTACTGTGGCCAGCGATTCTTTTGAGGCTGATGGAAGCAAAGCAAGATGGCCACCAGTACCTTTTAGGAATATGCTGCCCAAACTTGAGGGGCTTCTTGTGAGGACACAGAAGGTAAAGACTCTATGCCCCTGGTGTCTATTGTCTAGCAACACAGACACAGACTGTACTGTAGCCTACCAGAGGTTTGTACATACTGTGTCGGATTTTGTTGTCTGTGATATGTTTTTGCTGTGTGTGTACATGTGTTGCTACTAGATCACTAAGGACCTATGTTTGTTTGGCTTGTGTTTTCCAGGTGAGTTGCAAGGACGTGGCCAAACCAGCAACAAAGAAGACAGTTTCCACGGTAACAGACACCCCTCTTTTTTTCTCTAGCCATGTCTTTTTTAGTCGTGGTGGTGCATGAAGCGTCCTTGTGTGTCCTTTTCCTTTTTTTGAAGACATATTTGTGCACCTGCTGTTTTCTTATGAGGGGCGAGGAGGAGACTGGAATGGTTTTAATCTCTAGTTCTGTTGGCTGTCTTGCCTTTGCTTGCCTCAATTGCAGTAATAGCTATAATTTGTTTATGATTATATTGTTCAGTACCCTCGTTAGTGGCATGTTTGTCTGAATGATTTTCTGGGATGATTAAGCTTGTATTTTGGAAATTCATTTAGTTGTAGCTTTTCTGGAAAGCACTAGTGTTATTAGGATCCCAAATGAGTTATTCGGGGTGCGATCTGTGGTGTGTTCCATCTGTCTACATGTGCGTCAACAGAGCTCCATGAATGAAGCTTGAACATGCAGTATTTCACAGAATTACACACACACTTACAGCCCAGGAAGGAAGCATGTTTTTTTTAAGATTTATCTTTAGAGCGCAAGAAGAGAGTTTCTCTTCTTTCTCTCTGTACTTTATTGCAACTCGCAGGTGTACAGCGGCATAATGAAGGGAAAGACTACAACAACCTAAAAGCTTCTTCGTTAAATAAAGAAGTTTAATATAAAATACAAATTACTGTAATATCAGTTTTTAGTCAAACTCTTAAACTCTGAATCAACCAGTTAAGCCCATTAAACCCCATGTGTCAATGATGGTGTTCTATGTAACAAAATGAGGATGTGAAAATAGCAACATCGCATTATTTCTGTCTTTTAAGATGGGCTTTTTCATAGTAGAGTATTAAAGACAGATTGTATCTAGGGATGGATAGTGTGTGTTTGTGTGGATGGTGTTTGTTTAAATGGAAGGTCTGTGTTTGTGTGGATGGTGTGTGTTTGTGTGTACATTGTGTAGTTGAATGGATGGTGTGTTTGTGTGAATGGTATATGGAAGGTGTGTGTTTGTGTTGATAGTGTGTGTTTGAGTTGATGGTGTGCGTTCATGTGAATGGTGTGTGTTTGAGTGGATGGTGTGTGTTTTTATGGAGTGTGTGTGTGTGACTGGATGGTGTGTGTTCATGCAATGTTAGGGATGGATACTCCCTCGGTTGAAACTTCCCTGGAAACCCCTCTCCTCTGAGGAGGTCGTTAGGATTCAGGCAGTAATCACAGTCCTGTTGCTAGGCTAGGAGGCGTGTTTGTGTGTGTGTGTATGTGTCTGTGATTGTGTGCAGAAGAGGGGCTGTGGTTTCAAAGAAAAGCTTTTTCTCTGTACAATACTATGAAGTCAAATGTCTACTGAGAGTGATTTGGAGGTCCAGAGGCAGACACAACAACAGCAGAACAAAGACAGCCCCCAACACATGACACACTTTGAGTTCCTCTATAGCCCTCTCAACCAGCGAGTAAACATCTTATTTCCGTGCCATACACTTAAATAAGACTAATGAATAGCCCTAAACCTATTTTATAACCTATGCCTTCAATACTGCAATAGACCTATATGTTTCAACAAACCACACAGTCTGTAGTTTGTCTGTGTTATGACAAATGTACACAGAAATAGCTTTCACATACAAACGCAAACACACATAGCTATTCTTGTGAGGACTCACAAGTCAGTCCTATTCAAAATCCTGTTTTTCTTAACTCTAACCTTAACTCTAACTTTAACCTTAACAGAAAACCTAACCTGAATCCTAACCCTAACCCTAGCTCCGGAACTATCCCTAACCACTAACCTCAACCCTTAGTCCTAACACTAATTCTAACCCTATAACCCAACCCCTTTAAACCCCCTAGACATTGAATGGATATTTCTATTCTTGTGGGGATGTCAGGTCCATATAGGAAGGATATCTAAAAGACTGTACATACACAGTACACATCATTGTGTTTAAACAGGTTTGAATGTGACTGACACTGACACACTCCCTTTCCCTTAATCCCAACTTTCTCTCCCCCCCTCTCTCGCTCTTTCTTTATCTGCTTCCTCTCTGCCTCTATCTTCCTTTCTTTCCCTCTCCCCTTCTCGAGTGGCCAGCTAGCAGACGACTGTTGCAGCAGCTGCCATGATATTGCTTCAGCTTCTGCCCCAACAATATGTTGATTCAGCATGCTCTTACTAGTAAGGGAGGACAAAAACTAATGAGAAGAGAGGGTGGTGCTGAAAACATACTTTAGTGAGTATATGCAGAGGTGAATTCAACACATTTAGGAGATAATATGGTGTGTGATTAGAGTCTCAAAAGGCAGTAAAAAAAAAAAGAAAGCTCACCAGACACTCTCCTCACCCAGTAATTGCTCGACTCCCCGGAGAACGATATGTTTGGTCTGTGGGTTTAGAGGAGCTGTGAAAATGATTGTATATTAAAGTGGTCTTCTACTGCTGGAACAGAATATATTTGTAGTCACACAACACAGAGCAGTTGAAAGTGTTGAAAGTCCATTCCCTCATTTATTTTTCTATACTCTCACTGACTCTGCAGATGTACACCACAGTACTTTGTGTATGTATTGTATACAGTATGTCCAAGATGAGTCTATGTTGACCTTGGTAAAATCACCTACAAGGCTGGAGACAGTCCTGTCCTCTAAAGCAGTGGTATTCAACCCTGGTCCTCAGGACCCACTGTCCTGCTTGTTTTAGATCAATGTTTCTCAAGTGGTGGGAGAGAGGGTTGCGGACGTGTGCTTCGGCTCGGAAGCACACTAAAAATCAAACTTGTGTGACTCAGAGTTGATAGCTGTCTTGAGTTACAAATGATTCAAATGAATGGGTCTATGCAAGCTCTGCAGAAGCCTGATAGACCCATTCATTTGAATCAGGTGTGTTGGAGCAGAAAAACATCAAAAACATGCAGGACAGTGGGTCCCGAGGACCAGGGTTGAAGACCACTGCTCTAGTGTTTGGTAAACGAAGTTGTGATTGAGTTTAATATGGGTTCAGACCATGTAACCTAGGCATATAAAGTAGCTGACATCCACCTACACAGAGCACAGCCGTTAGACTTTAACAACTGTGCATAAAATAAGATGACTAACATTCAAACACAATACGCAGACAAACACACGCACTGCTTCTCTAGCTAGATTTTTTAAATTTTTTGAATTTTGTTTGTTGAGTCTGTGGCACTGTGTTTGTATCTTTATCACTCAAACATTCTTCTAATCATACATTTGATAATGAATAATGTACAAGCTACTGGCTTGTATTATTAGAGAGCATGTGTCTTGACTTGCTTGAACAGGATCCGGGGCTGAGTAAAGGATAGCTCAAAGCAAGGACAGTTGTTGTTTGTAAGTTAACTGTATGATACAGTGTCTCTCATTGTTCTTTTCAATCTTTGTAAACACAACTGCAAAGCAACTGCACAATGCTGCCATGATGCATGTGATATTGACAAAAGGGACATTTTACCAGTTGGTGAAAGATTCTTCCCCACTCTTCTAACAGTAAGCCAGTGGAATACCCTCAACCCTCCCAGTTATTTGTCTTTTATTTTCTCTTTATCCTTTTCTTTCTTTCCCAGTCCTTTCTTTCTATTCCATTCTTTTACTACCGCATACACTTTATTCTCTCTCTTCCTCCCCCCTGCCTTTTCTCCTTTCCATCAACCACTCATTTGTCACAAGTGTACTGTCGTGGCCTCAGAGACCACAGTATGCAATCAGCATTACCTCTCAGAAGCAATCAATATGTCAATACTGTGAACCTTGGATGGGGGGAGAACTGCTGGCCATTCTTTGACATCACAGTGAAAGGGTCAGGCTCCTTGGACGCTGTGTGGATAACAGCCCCTGTGTTGCAGGGGGGCTTTCTCAGACACACACTCACATACATACACTCTGTGACCCTCAACAGTGACACAACTTAGTTAACTCTGTTAACTAAGCTGTTACTAGGTTTGTCTGTCTTTTTTGCAGCCCAGGCGGGAATACAACCCGAGGCTTCATGTGTGGAGTTAGAATTGTATTCATCTTCTAATTTCTGAGTGATTTTGCTGATCTCTATCCTGTAATAGTTTCCACAGTGATTTTATTTATCCTTACTGTGAAACACATGCGCATACACACATATACAACCTGTGCTGGGTGGAAATCTGCCTGTATTCCGTAACCGTTCGGTGCCTCACTATGACATGTTGAGTCACTCTCTCGCTATCTCTCTCTCTCCCTCTCTCTCTCTTTCTCTCTTAAGCTCTCTCGCTCTATCACACTCTCTCTTGCTCTTGATCGCATTTTTTGCTCTCTCTCTCTTACTCTCTCTTGTTCTCTCTTGATATGTCTCACACTCATTCTCTCTCTCTCAAACACAATCTCTCTTGCTATTTATCGTTCGATCTCTCACATTCTTGCTCTCTCTTTCTCTCAGGTGGCTAGTGAGGGGGTTTCAGTAAATGGCAGAGGACCAGTTCAGATGGCAGATGACACCCATACGACAGCGGAGGAGGAAGACGGGGAGGAGGGCCCCATACCTCACACACATTCCCCCCACGTCCACCACGACTGCCTTCTCACGCCAACCCGAAATGGCCAGCCAGCACTTAACAAGACAGAGCCAGATCTGGACCCGACCAGCAATGCACTTCAACAACACCACTGCACTTCTGTGACTTTTCAAAATGGTGCTGATAAAAAACAGATGAAAACAAATGGTGCTGAACCGAATGCTGGGTCACCTAGTCTAAGTACTACATCAGAGTCCATGTCACAAAGCACTATCGCAGAGCCCCATAAGACAACATTGCCCATCTTCCCCAAAGGTAGCTGTGAGACTACACCTGAGGCCCTGATTGATGGTATGTCAGGTCCACTGAAGAAGATCAAACTGGAGGAGCCGTGGGAGTGGTCCTCTGACCACACCTCCACACCAATAGATGGTGACGATGACGTGTACGAGGATGGGCTGTCCACATTAGCGGCTGTGGTCTGCTTCTCCATCACAGACAGGAAGGGCCTGGAGGAGAAGCTCTGCAACTCACGCTCTCCTATCCTGCGCTCCTTCAAAACGGAACCAGAAGACTTGTATTCTTTCAAAACAGAACAAGAGGACTGTAGGGGTGACGTGTGTCTAAGAAGCACTCCCATCAGCCTGTTAAAGGCTCCTGCCACTCTCAAAAGGGAGCCCTCTCCAGGTGTCTGTCTCCCCAGCGTACAATCCTTGGTAGAGCAGAGGAATATCAGTGTTGAACAGGCTATCGCTATTGAGGCCTTGACTCAACTGGCAGCTATCCCCCAAAACCTTCCTGGGCTCATCAAAACCGAACCACGCGTTGAAAGCCCCATCTCTCTCATTACTCTACCTTCAACGCTCACATACACCTCCTGTAGAAACACACTTCTGCCGGAGGCCAAACCCACAGTTGGGATCCACTCCAACAAAGTCCCAGTCATCAGTTCACCACTGCAGCAGACCTCGGTCATACGCCCCCCAGTGGCCAGGCAGGGTAATGTAATCCAGTGCACCTGGGGAGCGGTCTCCACAGGCAAGCTGGGTCTACAAGACCTCCTGGAAGCCAGCGAGAGAGGCCAGTACAGGAGAGCAGAGCAGGGCAATGGTCCTCACCCCATCCGGAAGGATCAGGACAGGGGTTTTAATAAAAATCCAGATAGGATGTTTGGGAGGGAAGCCGAGAGGGTTGTGGGTAACAGTGGAAGGAATCGGGATGAGGAGGAGGTTGCAGCTCAACTGGCCGACTTAGCCTTCATCATCCAATCCCGTCACAAGCATCTGGGTTATCCCTCCCAGCACTCAGAGAACAACCCTCCTAGAGGAACTCCAGTCTCGGCAATCAAATACAACCACAACTCCCAAGGGACTCCCGGTCACAAAAAGACCCTCGCAAAGAAAACCAAGACCCCTCCTAAACCCAGGAAGAAAAAGGTGTATGAAGGTAAGGAAGGAGAGGGTTGGGGTCCAGCTTCAAACAACCACAGGACCCCACTGACTAAACGCACCCCAAACAGCAAGACCCCTACCAAGGGCAGAGTCCAGAAGGTTCTCCTCCAGCAGAAGGCTTCTCCCAAAAGAAATCTGTTCCTCCCCCAGGCCCAGATTGACCTGAAGAGTTACCTGGCTGATGCTGAGGAGCGCAAGAAGTTCCTCTACCACAGCAGTGCCCACAAGACAGACGCCCCTCACACTGGATTACAGGTCCCTTCCACAGGGCAGGTCAACTACAATAGCTCTCACTACCTTAACACCACTCACAGTCAGGGTCAAGATCACCACCCGTGGTCGCATTCAAACGGACACCTTCCTGTTCAGGAGAACTGCCACCTTGACCAATCATTGGGAGGACGCGAACTGGAGTTGGACAGACGTTTGTTTTCTCAGGTAACGCAGCCCTACGACGGGCCGCAGCATGGTACTAACCCAGAGACAAGCTACACCAGCCCACCCAGTCTGGGATCCAATCACAGTACCAGTCTGGCCAATGGCACTTCAGGGGCTCGGAGATCCCCGCCTCTTTGTCAGCAGAGTTACTACAAGGTGGAGCAGTCAGGCCCAGTCACAGTGTTGTCCACGTCAGCTGATTGCAATCTGGACCAATCGGAGGAGTCTACTCCAACCAAGAATGGCATTAATGGATTCCTGGAATCCCCACTTATCTTCCTGGACACACCCATGAAGAACCTGCTCAGCACCCCTTCAAAAAAGCTAACTGAGCTGCCTACCTGTGGATGTGTGGGTGAGTCACACTAGTACAACCTACTGTTGGCTTGTTGATGGTGTGTAAATATAGATTATTATGATGGATGACCATTTGTATTTTTCTGGAACCATTATAGCACTTTTTTATCTCGCCACAGAACAAATCTTAGAGAAGGAGGAGGGTCCGTACTACACTCACTTAGGAGCTGGACCCAGTGTAGCCGCTGTCAGAGACATGATGGAGAACAGGTAATGGTTCTAGCTCTGGTTTGGCTTTGGCTGAAGGTGTATGTTAATTCACACAAAACTTCTGTGTGTGTGTGTGCGTGTATTCACCATACTGACCTGACCTGCCCAAGGCCCTCCTTACCAACAGGCTTCTGTGCCGAGTGGAATGGGGTGGGGTTTAGGACTTAGAGGCTGCAAAAACGGTGGTTCATTGAATACACACGCAGACACACACACTCACAAACAGACACGCACAGACATACACACTCACAAATATACACACACTCGCAAACGGCTTGTTAGAACAGGAAACCCCTTGGGCTGAATCGAGGGGCCCGTCAAAAGAGATGACAACCTCATGTTAGCAGTCTCACTCAAAACTATTCTGCACAAAAAGCGTACTGAATACTGTGTTAACTATTGTTTTTAAGTGAACAATGTGAGAAGATAAGTTCAGTTGACTAAATGTTTGATTTGTAAATGCTGAATGATGTGTTTGTTGCCTCTTGGTCCCAGGTATGGGGAGGAAGATGTTTGTATGTCCTTAGATATAGCAATGTTATGGAAATGTAGTGAGATTATGACAGATTAGTTGTTATTATTAATTTGATATTATATAAATACTGCTATATGCATCATTTGTACCTAACTTTGAAAAGCATCTGCTAAATTAATACATGTGAATGTATATATGTTTGTCTCAGGTATGGTGAAAAGGGGAAGGCAGTGAGAGTGGAGGTTGTTGTATATACAGGCAAAGAGGGAAAGAGCTCCCAGGGTTGTCCAATTGCCAAATGGGTAAGCAGTTATTATATTTGTCTTGTTTACCAGTAAATGGCTGGTTATGCCTGTTATGCCTGTCTGCCTGTTTAAATGTGTGATCCCTGTGTGTATGTGTGTATGCAAACACAAGGGACACACATTTACATGTGTTTGTGTGTGTGTGTGTGTGTGTGCCAGGTTATACGTCGTGGTAGCCTGGAGGAGAAGCTGCTGTGTCTTGTGCGGCGGCGGGCGGGGCACCATTGCGATAGTGCTGTGGTGGTGATCCTCATTCTGGCATGGGAGGGCATCCCTCGGAGCGTGGCAGACAGCCTGTACCAGGAACTTACACAGACCCTCTGCAAATATGGCTCCCCTACCAGTCGCCGTTGCGCTCTCAATGAGGAGTGAGTCGCTAGCACCCATGTCTACCACAGACTGTTCTCACTGTTTCGTAAAGGAAAGAGATGAGAGTCACTGAGTTTCATATCACAACACCTACTATAAAGGTTATCACGCTACATCCTTCCTCACTGTCCCTCCTCTCCTCAGTCGCACTTGTGCGTGTCAGGGACTGGACCAAGACACCTGTGGAGCCTCCTTCTCCTTTGGCTGCTCCTGGAGTATGTACTACAATGGCTGCAAGTTTGCCCGCAGCAAGGTGCCTCGCAAATTCCGCCTGTTAGGAGACTACCCTCAGGAGGTAAGTGTGGAGAAGGACATTACTGGAGGCCGCTACTACAGCCCACTATTGTCAAACGGCTAGTCAACCCCCCAGTGGCCACAGAGGGTTATGACAGTGACTGTTTACTCTTGTTCCTCTCTCTAACATGGGTGTTGGGACAGGAGGAGAAGTTGGAGAACCATCTGCAGAACCTTGCCTCTGACCTTGCTCCAGTTTACAAGAGACTGGCACCTGAGGCCTTCCAAAACCAGGTAGACTGCACCTCAAACCCCCACCTAAACTTTTGAGTTGGGGTCGAGAGTCGATGAGCATCTACCTTCTTCTCCATCTTCTCACCCCATCCCGTTCTATTGTCTCCCCTTCTGTTGTTTTGCTCCCAAAGGTGGACCATGAGCAGGCAGGGCCTGACTGCAGGCTGGGCTGCAGGGAGGGGCGGCCGTTTTCCGGGGTGACGGCGTGTGTGGATTTCTGTGCCCATGCCCACAAGGATACGCACAACATGAACAACGGCAGCACTGTGGTATGCAGAGCTGTCAGAATCTCCCAATAACCCAACCATGAAAAAAACGTGAAGGACCTGTGAAGGTGTTGCTAAATATGTGTCATTTTCATATGAAATCCCAGTTCAGGGTCATCTTCATCACACGCACAGATGTTGAAATGCATTCTATTCTTCAGTTTGTCAAACCTTCTATCTAATTCTGAGGATTCTATGGGAATGGACTTAGAAATTATTATTTGGTACTTTTGGGACTATTATCAAACTACAAAATAACTGCATATTGAATCAGTCAAATGACTTCATAAGTTATTTCTATGATCATGACACTCTCAGTAGCCTGGAAACAAATGAGCACTGGTTTGAGGTAGATCCTCTGTTTTATGTCTTTAAGTGCCATCGTCCTGTGATGTGTTTCAGGTTTGCACTTTAACCAAGGAGGATAACCGGGCAGTACGCAACATCCCAGAGGATGAACAGCTCCACGTTCTGCCCCTCTACAAGGTTTCTGACAAAGATGAGTTTGGTCGCCCAGAGGGCCAGTGGGCCAAGATCCAGACGGGGGCCTTGCAGGTTCTGTCTGCCTTCCCTCGAGAGGTATGCTCTCATCTGGCCTCAAGTTGTCCTTGGGCGAATGCAGGTTACTGTTCTTAACCCTAATCCTGTCCCAGGGCTACTGAAACTCCTGGCTAAACGAGTAATAACCAAATTGTCACCAGGTGCGCTTGCTGGCCGAGCCTGTCAAGTCAGCCCGGAAGAAGAAGCAAGAGGCTCGCCTCAAAGCGCAAGCAGATAAACTAGAAAAGAAACTGGGGCAGAGCCCCATCACCCCAGGAAAGATCAAACATGAAACACCCAACAAAGGTACTAATTGGTTGACTAATTGTTTCTCATTGGTTTTGATTGGTTGACAAATAATGAACAAATTTAAGGAGAGTGCCTTGATTAGTGGATAGATTTATTTATTTATGTGGTTGATGTGTTTGTTTTGCAGGTTTTAAGAGCACTTCTGCAGTGCAGGATACCTTGTTTAAAACAGAGCCACTTGCCTACCCAAGTTCTTACAGACCACCACCAGTCCCAAACAGTTTGGATAACTACCTACCAGAGCCTAACCCACCCAGCACTTACAACCCAAGCTCCACCAGCTACAAAACTCCACCAGGGGTCCTAACCCCAGGGAGAGAGGCCCTCTCCCCCTACCAACCCAGTCTGCATGCCCCCCAGTATGGCCACAACGGTTCACCCCATAATTACAACACAATCGGAGAGTCCATGAATGGTTACCCTCCAGGGGCCGATGACCCCAAGGCCTTCTTGAAGCAGTTGGCAGACCCCTCGGAGTGTATCTCCTCCCAAGCAGTTTGTGGCAACAACTCTCGGACATATAAATCTGAGCCCAACGAGGTGCACTGCACAATGATCCGAAGAGGCCCCCCCCCACGAGAAAACACTCCCCCCCCTTCATACTGCCCCCTGCCTGTGTCTGAGGGCCTCCAAAGCAGACTGAATGGACTCCACAGGCAACTGGGGGAGTTGCCTCCTCACATGCCCTTCCTCCCACAGACGCCGCCCCCCGTCCCAGACGAACTCAAGCAGGAGGAGGTTTGGTCCGACAGTGAACACAACTTCCTGGACAATGACATAGGTGGAGTTGCTGTGGCGCCATCCCACGGTTCCATTCTCATTGAGTGTGCTCGGAAAGAGATGCACGCCACCACCCCCATCCTACGACCCAACCGCAGCCACCCTACCCGCATCTCCTTGGTCTTCTATCAGCACAAGTCTCTAAACGAGCCAGGCCACGGGCTGGCCATGTGGGAGGCCAAGATGGAGGCCAAGCGGGACCGGGAGAGGGAGGAGGAGGCCGAAAGGCTGGCAATGGGACTGGGGGATGCTGAGATGGAGGGCAGTCATGACCAGGGAAAGGGAAAGAGGAGTAAGGTGGCGGGAGAGGTGGAGCCAGAGGAAGAAGAGGAGATCCAGGAGAAGAGGAGGGTTCTGAAGGTTCCAACCCGTCAAGCCTTGACTATTCCAATGGATGGAGTCATCACTGCGTCCCCTTATGCTCTCACCCAAGTCACAGGCCCCTACAACCGATGGACATAACACACACACCCTGTGCTACTGCCTTACCTCAATCAACTTAATGCTTGTCTACGTGTTTTTATACATGTATTTTCATTTGGGCTTTTTTAATGTTTGTGTGTTTTTCTCTCTGTGTGATGAGGAAGACTACCGTTGGTTTCTAACTGTGAGTTTTGGTGTTGCAGATTGTTTTTTATTGTAATAAGATGGTGCTTAGAATATGTTTTTAAAGATGTTTTAAAGTTCTTTTATGGACGTGATTACAAATGAACAAGATGTGAGTATTTATTCTGATCATGAGGTTATTATTTCTTTTGGGGTGCAAGCCTTTTTACTGCAAATTTAAAATGCTTTTTTTTAAGTTGACTCAAATTCAAGGAGTGGTAAAAATTCTGTTTTACATGGTTTAATGTTATTTTGATGGTTATATTTTAGACTATAATGCATTTTTCTACCCATTTAGTTTTCAATTCATTGATTCAATCATTAGCAGTAATTTGGGGTAAACATACTATTACACATAAAGCAAGACATTTTACATTTACTACAGTTGATTTTAATAAAGACATGTATGTAGCATTGTGCTTTTTCTGCTCAGCTTTGAGTTGTCTTGTTGGTATGAAGGAAATGTGCACCGCTTTGGTTTTTAGTTTGTTTTTTCCCCCTGTTATTTTACCTTCTTGTTTAATGTACAAAGATGGCATCAATTATTGTAAAGCACATTTTTTTTACTTGAAAAAGTCCCTTTTTGATTAATATGGATAGATATATAGATATATAGATATACGTATGGAAATACAGTATATATGTGTATGTATACAACTTATGTGACACTTTTACTCTCCTTTCAGTATTTCTACATTTATTTTGTGTTTCAATGTTGTGAATTAATTTAGCTATGATTTAAGAAATGCTATCTATCACATATCTTGAATTTAGTTTATACAACAACTCAAACTATTTTTTTCTTAGCATTTATGATATTATGCATTCAAAGATCATACTTATTCATATTGGCACTTAATTTATTTAGTTGCAATTGGGAGTTGTGCTAATTGTCCATTTTTTGGTCACAGCTAATAAGACCACATGACTGAAAGCTAATTATGACCATTTTGTATCTTTTCTTACTGGTGCTAACAAGATGTCTACTCTTCTCAAGCTATGAAATGTGTCTGGTATGAATAGAAACTTCCCAGTCACCAAATTCTAGGTATGAACAGACTGCTTTGGAAATCCACACCACCTTACTTAGTGAACACCACTAAATAATTTCCTGGTCCATCTTATGGTGTATCGTATTCCTTTGATATTTTCAGGTGCTTTGTCTGCTGGAGACTTTGTTTACAGGGGATTTTCATAAATATTCCACAGGGTCCAACTGTGGCATGCAAGTTTGGTTGGTTTCAACTGCTGTCAGAACAGGAAATGCATTTATATTAAACCCATGTGTTTAGGAAGTTCCATCTCTCCCTGGAGTTTGGCAATGTCGGAAATTGCACCATCCTTGGAACTCCATGTCATATGGTGATGGTCCAAGGACAATTAGTTCTCAACAATTGTTAATTGGTGCTTATCCTGCTCACATGGAAATAATATACTTACAGTCATGACAAAAAGACAGAAACAAACTCATAAAATAATATTTTTATCATATTCATTGGCTGTAATGTAATTGTAACTGATGGCATAATTGTTACATCTTGCATATGGTGCTAATATGCCTAAATGTTCTGGTGCATTGACAAAGCCTATTCTTAAGGTGATGTTTTAGTTCTATGAGCATGACCGGCATGTCCTTGTGGATATGGTGTCAAGCTGTATTCTACTTTAAAGTCTAAACTGAAGTTTAGAAAGCAGATGTAACAGTTAACATAGTTCTGTGCCCTTTCTTGAGTTGAAAGTTTCGGCACACATCTATGAAGTATTTTTGTTACAGGTGATAACACAGAAGATTTCCCTTTCGATTTGTATTACTATACTGTTGAGACAGATAGATTAACACTATCATGGTTTTTGTCAATATGCTACTAATTATCTTCTTAGCATTTTTGAAAAGAGCTAAGTAAATGTCTTCCAATAATGTCTTGAACAAAGTTTCTTCTTAATCATCCATACAAATCAGAGTGTAATAGATTAAAATGTATTCGTAGAAACGTTGAAGGGGGTTGCATACATTTACAAAGTAACACATGTAGGCAGTTACAAGCTATTACATATTTTAGAGAACAATGTTTTAACATTTTGTAAATCTTTCCACCTTTATTCAAAACAATTTTTTTTCTATAAATGAATCCTGACATTGCTTTACTTACTGAGGAACCTCCATGCCCTTGTGTAACTTGAAAACTATATCAAGGAAGAAATAACTAGCACCAGCATTTTACAGGTTTTAAAAGTCAGAGCTTTGTACTGGTAGTCTAAATATTTCAACTGTACTTGTGAAACAGACTGTTTTTAATGTACTGTACAAGGTTGCGTAAACAATGGATGGCCTTGCTTATTTTAAAACTGAGTGACAAATTACTGTACATTGCTGTAAGGTTAAAAAAAAAGAAGAAAAAAAAGGACTTCAGCACTCCTCCTATGGAAGGCTGACCTCTTTGGGGATTGTAAAATAAAAAAATATATTTATATTTTGAACTGTGTCCATTCTTTTATTTCTTGATAATGCTTATGTGGACTGCTGACATGACTACATTCAAAATAAGACATGAATCTTTTAATCATTGTCATACTAGGGAAGGCCCTGTTTGGAAGAATGAGATACAAGCCTACTAATAATATGGTTCTTTGACCTGTAGAATGTGTGATAGACGCTTTGATAGGGCTGCTATCCACTGCTCCTCGAGGAAGAACAGCAGGGATGGGGGAAATGCAATAAACAAATTGCAATGGTGGACACTCATGCACGCGTGTGTGTGTGTGTGTGTGTGTGTGTGTGTGTTTAGTCTAGTGTTGCCGCTCCCTGCTCGCTTGTGTGTCACTACTGCAAGATGAATATACGTTGTCTACCCGTGTATAGTGGATGCACCGAGGTAGAAACCTGTCGGCCTACTAATGTTTTTGATGATCTAAACGTGAACTAAAACGGTTGCCGTAGATTTTTGAGTGGCGTCTGACGCGTCTGACGCACCAGCGCAGAAGGAGCAGAGAACTTTAGCTGGTCAAGATGGCGACCTCGGAGCCGGTAAGGGAGATTGAGGTATCTACAAATTTGGCTACTACTCTAGCAGAAAATTTTACTTTGGGCTGTTTGTGTCTTGAAATTCATAAGATTATTATGGGGAAATAATACACTGTATTTTAACAATAACATTGCTTCCTTGGTTGTCAGAAGGCTGCTAGTGTTGGACATGCTCAGCACCATTGCTAGAGCTAGCCTGTAGTCTAGCTAGCTTGCGATATTGTAGCGATGCGATAGATTTGGGTGGCATTGCCTGGTTGTGACTTTGTTGGCAAGAAAGAGGAGAATGGACGACGTTGATAGTGCTTGAACTCAATGATTCAAATGCCTCGATATAAATGATACCTAGTATAAGTATAACACTCATCGAAATGTATAACTATTTTTCGTGACCAATTTCATACCCTTCTGAAACCATAAATTCGTGACATCTGGACACGTGTGCCCCGCATTAGCAAAGTGCTAGTGTCTAGCTAGCTCGTTTTGATGTAGCAACGTTTACTAGCATTGTCGCTAATAGCCAGCAAGCTAAGTATCGTATAATCAAAGTTGAGAGGAAATTTGATAGTTGTGGCATGTAGTAAGTGCCTTATATTGTTAAGAAAACTAGGCTACCATTCAGACGTTAGTTAAATTTCACGTTAAAGTGCAGTTAGCTAGGGGGATAGCCAATAACGGTCGTTAGCACGTTAAGCGAATCATTCATCTAATGCTAGCCAGGCAGACAATCTTGGCATAATTCGGGCGTTTGACACACCGTTACTGCTATCTAGCCACAGTGCTATTAAGTAGCCTGTAAAACTTGCAAGATAGTCCATGTTAGTTTAGTGTTAGCTTGTTGCCATAGTTTCCACACATCATAGGCTTGATCTAGCCTAAATAGGATGAATGTGACAAAGTAAAATAAAATGGCGAATAAGTAGTACCGTTTGAGCTTGGAATAATTATACTGTTTTGATAGTTGATTATTAAACTGGCCTTGTTTTTTATTTTTTATTTAGAAAGCAGCGGAATCTGAAGAACCCCAAACGGACGCCCCCGCACCCGTGGTTGCAGGTTCTGAGCAGTACATCAAGCACCCCTTGCAAAACAAGTATGGAATAACTTATTTTGTTACCAATCGGCCTGTAGAATATTATTCGCTTTATTTAACATGAATCATTTTCAATTGTAGCTTTCAATGCGAACATCATCATCTAGTTCATCGTATCTGTCTAGAGGGGGGATTGTATGTTCCTTATTTCAGAGACCACAATATCTGCCAAGAGGATGGGAGGGGTTTCTACCAGATAGTTCCAACTCCCTATGTCCACTCTATATAAGACTTGGGCTAGTGTGTTTTTGCTTATGTTTGGGATGGAGGCAATGCTTGTACAATTATCAGACCCAACTAGTACCAAATAATGTCCCTTTTTCAGGTGGTTCACTAAACTTCTGATCATACACACCAAGCTCCTTTTGCCTCTTCTAGAATTCTAATTATATTCTAAATGATTGCCTACCCATTCAGCATAGCAGTGGGTTCAGGGTAGAAGTGCTGACATAGACCTCTTCTTCAGTAGACCACTTCTGGGATTTTCTGCCTGTTCCAGTGGTAGTCTGTCACAAATCACTGCTAGAGGGCCTTTCAGCATCCTGGAGCTGGGCTTTTGGGTCATTGGACATTGATGGTGTGTTGACAACTTGCAGCCCTGTGTGTAACTTTAATCATCTATGGGTTAAGCTCCCTGCTAGTGTTATCAAGGGTAGCAGACATTAGTTGTTCAATTCCAAACACACACTGTGTTACTGTGGATGCTCAACTGATCTTACACTCTGTTTGGTATTTCATCAGCAGTGCAGTAGATGACTTAGTCCAAAGGCATTACCTCAGTTGAATTGGCTTTGTTAGTGACTTGTTTACATCAGTACTCTGTTTACTGTGTTTTCCCAGGCCACTTGTTTTGTCTCATTTAAAAGCTTCAGGTCTTGAGTAACAGTCCTAATCTGTCTTGTGTGTATCACTAGGGCAACTGTGGAAGACTTCAGTATCTGTGTTGTAGTAGCAGTAGCCTAGCCTTGCTCTGCTGGTAAGGCTGTGTTCATGACTATTGGGATCTCTTCAGGACATGACCAGAAGCCAGCGGGGAGCTGGAGTTTTTAATGAAGGGCAAAGGGTTCAGTTGGTGCCCCTGTCCTGCCCCCTCCCTCACCCTATTACACTATCCTTCCTGGGAATAGATAAAAGAATAGTGGCACCGCTCATAAACAATGGGTGTGTTTGTAGGACAGAGCTGCCTTGTTTCTCTGTTCTTCTGCATTTATATGCATACTGCACTGTCTGCGTGTTGTTTTGGGGGGATTAGGCTCAACAGTGTTTTTAAAGAAATGTTGATTGAAAGGACTTTTTGCTCCTATCTTTCTTATTCTATTATCTAGAGATTAGAGGCCTGACACCTTAACTGGATTTTAGTCATTGTTGGAATGCTGCTTCAGCATTCCAAGTATTGTTCTTTGAATCTTTATTCAACTTCTTCATATTCTTCTTATTCTATTTCTTCCGTGGCACGTTTCAGTGCCTTCAAATCTTCAGCTATTAAAACCGTTCAGCTATCAAAAAATTCAGCAGTTTCAGGCCATTCCTGCTATGACTTTTCAGCTTTGTACCTCTTATGCTTGAATTAATATAAATCAATATTCATAATATTTTTAACATGGGTTTCCAATGGAGTTTTCTTTCAAATCCTCTCAAACTTCTTTAAACTTCTTCAACTTCCAAATCCTTCTTCTTCCTCAATCTTTCAGCTAGAGCCACCATTTAAACTTTAAAATGTTGACAAAACCCTAAACTATTTTTAAATAATTCAGCTTTTTGATATCTATTCAACCTTTTTCAATATCACTGATTATGTTTCATGACTTTTTCAAGCCGTTTCTGAGATTTACATGGTTGTGTATGTGAAACCCTAGAGTGCAGACTGAAACGCTTAGAGTGGAGGGCAGCTTCGGATGTTGTTGAAAAAAAAATTATAGTTTGCCAGCATTGCCACAATTTTCACTCTTCATGCTTCATTTTTGGATCAATAGATAGCTAATTTTGTGCTGGTCGTAGTCTGTTGAATCCAACAGACGTACACATTTGTTCAGAGCCCCACGAAAGCGAGACAAAGTCCAACTCTCGCCCCATAGAAACCAATGCAAATCTGGTGACAAAATCGTCAGAGAAAGCCAAAAGAACAAGATTTGGAAACTGCCGGTAGAGGACATCCGGACATTCGCTCGCTCTGCTTTGACTAACAAATATGTTCTCAGTCCACCATACATTAGACGAGCTAATTTTTGAGCACTTTCGATACAAGATACAGGCCATGTTAGAGTTGAATTGTGTGGGCAATGTAGAACAGCAGACAGATTTGAAATATGATCTTTTGTTATGGCCATTCTAGTGACACTACGACTGTCATCATACGGCGAAACCAGGTCACATAGCTAGCTACGTTTTTCCAGACATAATATTCGTTACCTAGCAAGCTACAAACAAATGCTTCGTAACTGAAGAGTATTTACTTTTTATTGGCGATATTGACAACAGAGGTTAAGGAACTTGTCTTTAATCAAAAGATGGTCTCCGTTTTCAATTTGAAGCAGTAGATATGGCTTACTGTAGAAAGTCTCCCATTGCATCCTCTCTCTAGCTTAGCTTCGGCTACAGATGGACGACAATCTCTATGCATGCATTATTCACGCCTACGGTGTTAATACAGTCTGTAAAATACCACTAAAATACCACTTTGACACACTTGCAAGATGATCCGCTGGTTAGATGTAGCATGATCTTATTTACTACCCACAATAGTTCAACTTTTTTTGCAGCAGCATTTTAATCAGTTAGCTCCAGGTCCTCTCTAAAATACATTTCAGACCAATTTGAAACCTGAGCAAATGACTTTCTACTAAATTTTCAAATTCTTCTGAGTTATCTTTTTGCATTGTTCTTCTCTTTTCTGTAGTTTTATGCCTTCGTCCAGCTCCTGCCCCTTTCAAAAATACCTTTCGGGCGCTTTGAAGCTTCAGCTTATAACTTTCTACAAAATTTTCACTATTTTCAGCTTTTTTAGCATGGTCAGCTATCCCCATTCAGGTTTTCGGCATTCTCACTGCTGTTTCGCAGGAACAGCCTTTTCTAGTGTGTTTTGATACTGTGTATTACATAGTTTTCACGGTTTGATGTGGAGAAGAAGACTTAATTAAAAACCCGTAAAGGAAACCATTTGCTGTCTGACTGTGCTTGGGAGGGAGTCACAGCTATTACTATCCCAACTATAATTTCAGCTGTTAAGACTATAATATTCTTTTTATGACTAGCTAGCCTAGGCCTACTTCTTCTTCTGTTTAACCTTTTCATGTTCCTGTTAAATTTGCCTGAAAACGCCTAAACAGCATACCCAAAGTAAATTGGAAGCTGTTCTTGAACCATTTGGAGTACATGCATGTAAATGATCTCTTTTGAAAGCTGACACTCTGAAGTTATGTCCCCTGTTGTCAGGACCCCTGTCAGTCCTTCTAGTGTTGAGTAATAGAAGCTTGAACACAAGGAAAGTGAAAATTTCTATTTCCGCCTAGATTTTGTTTTGAAAACAGAGGCCTGAAGAGGCCTAGAGGTGGTAGGTATTATCTGGAAGACTAAATTGGACCACAGGTTGAAGCCTTACCCAATTCAAATCAAAAGTCAAACATAATACCACAATATATTCATATTTGACACATGTTTTTATAAGAGTACATCCAGGAATTTTCTAAAAGGGTCTTTTGGAGACTCCAAAATGACCCTTTGTAACCAAGGTCAAGGTCAAATAAAAAGGTATTATTTTTCATAATTGTTATCTCTGGCCCATCTCTGGTACTTAGAAATATCATATATAATAGCTAAATCCCTAATTAGTAATACTGAAACACAAAAACTGAAGCATGAACACATTGGAGTGCTTTATCTGATTCCAAGGATTGGCGCACAAAGAACACTGATTCTGTCAACCATATTGCGCAATCGACTGTTATTTTGAAGGCTCCACAGACGCATACAAATGAGGTATTGGCATTTTCAGCTAGCTGTCAGCTACAAGGCTAACGAGCTAATTTCAGAGCCAGTCGAAGCCAGTTCGAGAAATTTGTTTAGAACGAGTGTGGGGGGGGGGGGGCGGGGGGGGGCAGGACGCACAGACCTAGTTGGCTTTAGAGGGCTGTCAACGGGGCATGGAAGCTCCTATTGGGTCGAACAAGGTGTCAATCAAAAGGGGAGGGTTCAACGGACATTTTGAGACCTTCATTTTGTAAATACTCCGTTGATAAATCGGAGAAAATAACACTTTTATGTGAACAAGTTGTTTCTTCCTTCGGCTAACTTGCATAATGAAACAAAGGATAATGGCTATTCATGAACGTAAAACATTGTATTTGGACGAATTACTTTACATGGTTAGATACTTTGAACCCTTGGGACTTACGCAGATCAAGTTTTGATGGCATGATTTGCACACCTGGACCTATTTGAACAACTTAGGGTGAGTACAACTTTTTTCTTTGGCATTGTTGAAGGAATGTTCACCGGAAAAAGACGTTGACTTTGCTTGCTATTGCGACTTGATCTTGAATTGGTTTATTTCAATGGAAGCACAAGAATCGTAGCTTTCCAACGATGTATAACATGTGTAGCGTCTAAAAAATATATTTTTTAGAATTTAGTGCGTCGTAACTGAGGAAGGGGGAGGCAGCATTTTTGTCTCGCGGGCGAAACAGGAGCGTAAACAGGTTAACAGTTCAGCTTTCAGCTTCTCTGGCATTGTATTTCAGCTCTTAGCGTTGTTAGATGATGCAGTTCAGTTTCCACACTGCCTCTTTTGTGTGACTCACACATTTTCTCATTTATGTATTTTCTGCAATTTAAGAAAAATAATTTAATCTTTCAGCATTCCAACGCATTTTCAGCAGGAAATGCCTTTCTAGTTTTAATAATTTTGCTAAAATTGTTTAAAAATTACAAGAGATTATGAACTCAGCAGAGACGGTGTATTTTTTGCAACACATGTCAATCTATTAATATTGGTTGGCTACCTCAATTTGAGACTGTGGCTACACTACATTTGTGATTCTAACATGCAGCATAACAGGTGTATTCTATTGGGTATTCAACATATCCTTCCCCATCCAGACCTTACAGATGATATATGAATGTAGGCTGACTGTTCTAGGTGTGTATTTTGTAAGATAATCTTTTGAATTATTCTCGCTCTCTCCCCAGGTGGGCTTTGTGGTATTTCAAAAACGACAAGAGCAAAAGCTGGACAGAGAACTTGCGTCTCATCGCCAAGTTTGACACCGTGGAGGACTTCTGGGCGTACGTATTTACCTCCCTAGCCCTATGATTTCCCCCTGAAAAGAATTGTGTAGAGTGGCTTGTTTAACTGGGCAGAATATTACAAATGTTGGAGAGATTCATTTTAGAGAACAGGATATTCTGAATATTACTGACCAAACATACATTGTAGTCTGTCACTAATCGCTTGTTTCCATTTATTTATCTTTCAGATTATATAACCATATACAGCAACCCAGCAAACTTGGCTTTGGCTGTGATTACTGCTTATTCAAGGTAAGGATCTCCTAAACCAAGAGACCAGGGGCCTGTACTACAAAGCAAGTTCAACATGCCCCGGCATATAGTGGCGGCTGGTTCAGTTATTTTTTGGTGGGCGCAAACAAACAGAAAATCGCACCGTTAGTGATGCGGAAATGAATGTAATTGTTTAATAGCCACATTGCATCCAGCTACCCATATCCGTTTCCCATAGCAAGTGCCGGAAAAACCCCAAGTGTAAATTTGTCAGCGATCACTGCTGCTTAATCTGTAAATTGGGTCAATTGTCTCCAAGATAATTTATCCTTTTCCCCCCTCTTCATTTCAACGCCTTTTTTGTTGTTGTAAAGATACAACAGTTTTCTTTCATCTGGAAGAAATGTTGCCTAATTCTACGGTCTTATCAATCTCTTGCAGTGCCAACACGTTGCTGAGTGGGAGAGTCGTTGAGAACTGTCTAATCACGAGGTCAAAAAATATAAACAATATTTATTCTTAACAACAAAAGTGGGAGTGTCTGGGGCACAATTAACTGCTACTTGAGGAAAATCTGAAGCAAGCCATTAAGAGAGCAGCTTCAAGTCACCTGCTTTTCAAAAGTTTAAGGACCTACATAGACACTCATTTTGCCGGCGCCCGCACACAGATATGAAAAAAATAGGATGTTGATTTTTTCAAATGTGTTAATAAATGCTAAATGACTACCAGGCAAATATATTTAACTTATGTTTCACATGATTAAGTAGCCTTTTTCTCTGAAATACTTGAAGGGGATAGCGCCCCCTATTGACCAGCTGCCACTGCCGGGTTGTCTTTCAGTTAGCTGGCTTCACTAAGACTAGCAACCACAATCACGCTAAGCGGTGTCACAACAGTGGTTATCAACACGTTAACTCAACCCATGTTTTCCAAATCTAGCGATGAGTGCGTTCCTTTAAAAGGGGCAGGGATTTTGCCGTATGAACAATTGCAAACATGGACAAGTCTACCAGAACCACATATTTTACACAAGATGAGCAAACTATAATATTAATATATGAAGAATAAAAATATATAATCCAGGCTCAAAGCAACACTGTTGCTACTGCCTAAAGGCAGGAAGAGGGGATAGTAATACATTTTTGACTGTATGAATCCATAAGTTAATGGTTACCTATATCACCATCATTTAGGCACAAACTAGACCTAGATTTGACAGTAATTACAATAGTGTATTCCATTACATGTCACAGATGTATTCTTATCACGTGTAAGACAAGTTTATTCTTATTCTTTCAGTTGCCTGACAGTGTTAAACGGTCTTTGAGCAAATAAAGAACAAATATAAAACATATTTCAAACCAGTAAATAGGGAGTCAGGTGGCTGAGCGGTTAGGCAATCGGGCTAGTAATCAGAAGGTTGCCAAATGACGTGTCCCTTGGGCAAGGCACTTTACCCTACTCGTCTTGGGGGAATGTCCCTGTACTTATTCTTAAGTCTCTGGATAAGAGCGTCTGCTTAATGCAAAAAAAAAAAAAAGGCTTACTTATAAGTAGTGCTGTCAGTTAAACTAACGCGTTAACTACAAAGTTTGCCATGTCAAAATGAACGTTAATCTTGCAATAAAAAAATTGACATTGAAATTTTATCGCAAGATTAACGTTCTTTTTGACATGGCAAACTTTGTAGTTTTTTCACATGTTGTAGCAACAACTAGCGACATTAGAAAAACTACAACACCACACCGGATCTAGCTAGACCGGAAACAAAACAGGCAAGCCTCACACACTTGTTTGGGCTTGCGAGCCAGCTAAAGAGGCTAACGTTACGTTTTGAGTGGATGGCGAGCTCGAGATGCAGAAATGGATGCTAATAAGATTCTGAATGGAAAGTTTACTTTAAAAAGTTGCCAAATGGTTCCATTGACAAGGCCAAAGTGATCTGTGTGTTTTGTCGTTGTGAACTTAGCTATCATCGTAGCACGTCCAGTCTGAAATACCACTTGATGGCCAAGCACACAGCTGATGCGTATTCTCCGCCCCCTTGTCAAAGCCAGGCGATTGCAATGTTGTTGTCAATAAAATAAAATAAAACTTTTGCACTAAGCAAGCCGATCCACTTTTCCATGTTCATGAGAGCATTAAAATGATCAAAAATAATGGGACAAAAAGAAATCAAGGGACATTTTAGAAGAGATAAAAATGTGCTATTAATTGCGAGTTAACTATGACATTAATGCGATTAATCCCGATAAAATATTTTAATTGTTTGACAGCACTACTTATAAGTAAACATTATCAGGTCAACAAGTAAGTAATAAGGCTTCAGTGCTTTAATCAGTCTCTGTTTTAGAGTAATATTAGTATACAGGCTACAAAAATACGGTGGGAAGCCAAAATATTTTGTTAGACTCAAAACAATTTGCGCACCGAGGTCACTGTATCTTCCAGAAACGAATATGCCCTTTTCCAAGAGAATTGATTGGTTAGTAGGCTGTGGTTGATCTGTCATCTCGAACATAACCCTGCTCTGGAGGTGTGCCGCATAAATTACTATGTAATTATATACTATATAAATATCTACCCTGGTAAGAAGTGATCCACCGTTGTGACAATGAAAACCCAGGGTTAAACCTGAAGTTACCTCGCTAACTCCAAATCCTACTTTGTAGTATAGGCCCCAGGGTCGTCTTGAAAGCCAATGGACCAGTCCAACTGCTGACTGCAAGGCAAATCAAATGCCCTTCAATGCATACTAAATACCATGATTCAAGTAACTTAATTTTTGGATTTTTTTGGTGCTCGTGGCAAATCTTTTCCCTCGTTAAATCATTCCATAAACACTCCAAATAACATAGCGTGTGTGTTTGTTTCAGGATGGCATCAAGCCTATGTGGGAGGATGACAGGAACAAGCTGGGGGGCCGGTGGTTGATGACCCTTAGTAAACAGCAGAGACACAACGACCTGGACCGCTACTGGATGGAGACGGTATGTACAGCGAGCAGTAACCCTCTTCAGGCCAAGTACGGCGCCTTCATATATTCATGGTCCTAAAGACCTATCTCCACACAGCCACCTCAGTCTTGCATATAGTTGTATAACTACAAAACTAGAAAGAACTCTATAGTTTTTTAACATTTACCTTGTGTGGCATGTGTTAGTGCTTGTCTCTCACCAGTCTTGTTCGACGTGTTTGTTTTGCTCGTCTGACATGGGATGTATGTTCTGTAGCTCCTTTGTTTGATTGGAGAGTCATTCGACGAGGCCAGTGAAGACGTGTGCGGAGCTGTGGTCAATGTCAGGCCAAAGGGCGATAAAATTGCCATCTGGACTGGCAACTGTCAAAACAGGGAAGCCATCGTTACGATAGGGTATGTGTCATTCTTAAAGCACCTCAATTAATTCATTTGCCACTAGGTAGCGCTCATGATACAACTACTGTTAAATTCATTTTTCTTTCTCTCTTTCTCCAGGCAACAGTACAAAGAACGACTGAACGTCCCCAGCAAAGCCTTGATTGGCTACCAGTCACATGATGATACCTCCAGCAAGAGTGGTTCCACCACCAAGAACTTGTACTCAGTTTGAAGATGCTCCATTTCAACTTGCCGTAGATTTAAACAATTACCAACCCGCATCAGCACATTAATAACTTTTTGAGTTGTAAACTACTGTAGAGTCCTTCCTTTTTACAGAAAAGAGTGAACTGTTATGTAAATGATATGTTGTGTAAAGAGAAGAGCTCCACAACTTCAGGGGAACAATCCCCATGCCGCATAGTCCTTAGGGTACTGATCAGAGGAGGATGTGTTCAGTGGATCTGTTCGATTTGAACTAGTGAAAGTGAATGAGTTATTTTAGAAGTGGACAGTGTTTCCCCTAGTGTTGCTGATGAAAAGGCTGTTCAAGGATTTGTTTGTTGGGAGTGAGGTGGGGATGGGGGGAAAACCCCTTGTCGTTTTGGCACACAGCGTTCTCACTCCTTACTAAAATAATTTCTTGCCACCCAGGATAATGCGATACAAGGCATCCTTTTCACTAACTCAGCAAATTTTAAGGGCAGTTTTAACTCATTAGTTGGAGGTGTTTCGCATGACAAAGTATTGCAGATGCGCCTGCAGATAGACTACAGTGTCTTAAGTTTGTAAAAGATTAGCTGTGGTCTCACTCCTAAGGGTGGGATTTGAGGGGGGGGGGGAGGCCACTTATTGTTTCAGCCATGCTGAAATTGTGTATTCTTGCTTGTAGTACTATTTTGAAATTGTCTTTTCTCCCCCTTATTACATTTATTTATGAAATATGCATTGCTGTTGAACTATTTAGTTGAAAGACAACCATGACATTTAAGTTTCCCTCATTTTGTTCCTTTTTATAATTTTTTGTTGAGGTTAACAAATGTGGACTACTGCTTAATATAGAAGTGTTTTTCTTTTCTTCTTTTTTTTTTTTACAGTGTATCATCCAGTAACAATGCTTGGACAGATTTAGGTGTGCTTCTCACTGTTTTCTTCCTAACAAAACTGTAGATATTTCACACTTCTCTCCAAGTGGATGCAAAAGAGGTGATACTCATTGTGAAATTATTTTGCTCATAATGTATCTTTACTATCTGTAATTCCAGGATGTATATTACCTTCTTTCAAGTAAAGGTTAAGTGCTTTGCATTAAACCCAAACCATGCGCTCGTTTTTTAATCTGTGTTTTAAGTTCTGTGCTACATGAAATTCAAGTATTTTACATTTAGTCATTTAGCAGACGCTCTTATCCAGAGCGACTTACAGTAAGTACAGGGACATTCCCCCGAGGCAAGTAGGGTGAAGTGCCTTGCCCAAGGCATGCCCAGTTGGCATGACCGGGAATCGAACTGGCAACCTTCGGATTACTAGGCCGATTCCCTCACCGCTCAGCCACCTGACTCCCTATATATAAGTATATTCACATACACAACATATTTAAGAACATACTTAAGTATCGATCATGTCAAGTTTACTGATATTTCCAATTAAACCTGTTTAATACTTTCTCAACCATCTTCTGTGCATCACCATACCTTTGATGCACGTTCTGCCTGTTGAAATATTTATTCACACCTATTATTTTTTTCCAGTCAGTGCCTGCCAACCCTATTATGTCAGGGTAGTACAACAACACCTTTTGTACTTGAAACTCTGAGTCAGACATCACCAGACAGACCACTTAAGACATGGGACTGCAGCATGGCTTAGCAGTCTTGGGCTGGAACATTTTGTCAAACGGTTGAGCAAGCATGTTTAAGCTATGTCAGGTTGCTTATCTTGGACTGATCTTGAACATGGTTTTACCCTACCTGCCAGACCTGAATTATTTGAACCGTACAGACCTACACCTCTGGTGGAGGTTTTTCATTCATCAAAACAGCTCAGTCCAAGAAATAATACAGTATAGATAGACGCATTAGGTGCTTTATTTGTTCAGCAAAGGCATTACCATATGGTACTATTTTAGGAACACTTTACTTTACTTTTTGTCAGAAAGCTGGAAGTCATATCCAGTATTACTCTTAGTATCTACTAACTAGTAAGCAAGTCTTCAACAATTAAATATCAGTTTTATTTATAATTGCATAAAGGCCCAGGCCAAAATCACAACAGAAAATTAAAAAGTAAAGTAATATAAAAACACAAATTAACAAACGTAATAAATAAATGGATGACATTTTTGTTCTATTAAATGTATGGAGCAGCTGAGCGAGTCTTATGGTGGTAGAACATGCAAAATGTCTGGTTGTTCATATTACTCTTATTGGAATCCTTTATCACTTGTTACCCAACAGTGATCTATCGCCAATAAACATTTTCTGCAATTGTAATTCATTTTGTTAGCTGACATATTGAAGCTTCACAGGACCAAAAGGGTTCACTGTACAAGCCTGAGATACTGTTCAGATATTAAACCTTAGCTGTCCTGTGTACAGTAGCATGTACAGTAGCATCACAGTTTATACACTTCTTTTCTGCAAAGTAATACAAACTTCCAAATGGTTTTGATAAATATTTCAGCTGAGTTATAATACATCAATAACTTAATATAAGGCACAATCATTTTCCAATTGCTTACAAAAAGAAAAAAGTAAATCAATTATGTAAATAGTGATTTGTTTTTACAGTAATACATTAGGGGGGGTTCCTGTGATGAGAAATAATGGCGTGCCAGTTCTTGTGTCATGGGACTAGGTGTCCATGAAGACACCTGTGAAGAAATGGGATGGATGCTGTGCGACCTTTACAAATTATCTTCCATTTTTGTTTGTGATTAAGAGGATGTATGGCAATATTCTGTCTGATTATCAATAAATACAATGGAGTCACAAGTCTGAATTCTTCAAAAAGACTGGCAATGAATTTTTGTTTGCAAATCATCACCCTGAGAGCTCATGTTAATGTAGACATCTCTGTACAAAGTGCTGTGAGGTCAGGTTTGGTCCAGTGAAGGACTACACTAATATCCTCACAGCGGCTGTTGTTCCTCATGTCCTCAGGCCAGGATAAGAGGCTTCTCCTCGTCCTTTCTCCCTAATACAGTCGCTAACATGGCAGAAGAAAAGAAGTAAAACTCCACAGCGAAGCTCAGCTCAAACATCTCCAGATTCACGCTGAGAATCCACTCACACACAGCTGATAAGTGTATGTACATGTGATCGTTCTGGACGAACAAGATGCAATCTAAAATTGTCAATGGTTAAGGGTGTAAAAGAGTTTTGAAGTAGCAAGTCTATCTTTATACCCTATGTCTTCCACTCCAAGACAATAACAGACTATTTTATGCCACAAAAAGCTAGCACTAATATCTATAGTATTGGTAATTTATATTAAAACAACCTACGTCAGTTTATCAACAAAATTGTAGAACAAACAATAAACAAAGACCGGCATAATTAGTTCCTAACAGTTCTGGATGATATCATGTTCTTAAATCCCAAACTAGAAGACATTGTACTTTTCATGGCCAGTAAGATATACTGTACCCAAACTGGTGGTCAAACCCTATAATGTGCAGAATTACCTAATGTAATATTGTATGATACTAACGCAAGACCTATATTGACCACCTTGTAAACATGAAGGTAAATACATCCAAGCCTAGATAATTTCTCAAACTGTTCCAGCTTGAGATCATACAAGAGCTAAGTTAGGTAGTCCTGATGGAAGGATACAGACGATGGTAGACATGATCTGGATTGCAGTAGAAACTATGCGTGCTGGGTAAAGGAACTTCTCCAGCCCTGTCAGTACACACTTGCCGGTCAGTGCAGTGAGAAGAACGCTGTAGAAACAGATGCACAGGAAGCTAACTGCTGCTCCCAGGTAGTGAAGCAATTTCAGGTATCCTGGCTGTAAAGGGACACACACACACACATTATTATTACACAGGCCTGACGTGGCACGTCCATACACAATGTTATCTCCAGGGTTATCTCCATACACAATACTGAATAGTGCAAAACTAATGTGAAAAAAGTACACACTAGCATGCTCGTACTACAAATGCAGGGGTGCCTGCAACTGCTACCTGCTGTCAAATATGTTTGTTTAGTGGCTACTTCTTTCATTTTAATTTGAATGAAATAGATATAGGTACAAGGACTAATATATAACAAAAATAACATAAAAATTATGTAATTTTTGTATTTAGGAATCCCATGCAAAAATCTCCCAGGGCTACCATGCATGAACAGAGATATTGATAATAATGACTACCAATATGTTGTTATCAGGATGTTTTGTCTCTAGCCAAGGTCATCAAGCTATTTTTATTAGTCTGGTCTCACTTTCCCTGACTGAACAAACTGATTTACAAGTTAGTGAGTATCGCAACTTTGTTTGCTCTCATTACAGTTGTTTCAAAGTGCTCAACTTTTGTCACAAAATGTATCTCAAAACATTGATGTGCTTTTATGAACCTGTATGGCAACCACTGTCCAGGTTACCCACAGTAGCTACTCACATTGCAGTTCCCAGCCATGAATGCCCCCAAAGCAGCCACAGTACCAAATACCAGGGCAAACTTGCTGAGCATGGCGTGCATGGCGTTTCTTTCCAGAATATGGGCATGGTGGAAAATACAAAACACTAGAACTAAAGAGAAAAAAGTTAGATATAGTCCTTATAACTTTCATTCATCACATACTTTTGCACCTGAATTATACTATACATTTTAGGCAATTGTATGAATATAGATTGTGGTAAATTTATAAGCCTGTCCCAACTTACACAAAAATGACCCAGCATTTATGGTGGCTGTAAATAAGGAGTTTTCTGGAGAGCTGGTTCCACTTGAGCTGTCATAAATATGTATAGAAAAGTTAAGTTCACAAAGTCAACATACCACGGGTGAAATACACCATGTTGTGGGAATATGTAGCAAACTAGTTACCTTATGGTGGGGACACGACAGCATTCCATAGACTCATTCAACGAGCAAGAGTTATTGTAATCCCTAAAAACAAAATAAGGATAAATTATCTGGGATGATCATTAATTACAGTCTTAACCAGTTTTTCTCAACTGGTGGGTCGAGTTATGCAGAGTTACATGCCTCCTACTAGCCAAACAGAAACACCCTCAGCACCCCCCCCCCCCCCCCACACACACACACACACACCCACCCACCCCCTTGGGCGTGACTTAATGACCAAGGACAAAAGGGGGTTGTGAGGTTAGACCAGTTGAAACACTGGTCTAAACTACTTTGGTATATAGGAGACACAAATTACATACCAGTTACTTAGATGGCACACATGGTTGTAACTGGAAGCCAGACCGTACCTTAGAAAAATAATAAAATTGGATGTAATTATTATAAATTATCATTACTATTATGCATGATTCCATTCAATATATAATCCAACAAGTAAACACAAGGTAACCTGAATGTTCAATGAGTAACCAGGAACTGGGATATGAGTGATAAAGCTAGCGCACACAAAGTAACATTATAGAAACCAGTGTAGCCTGTCCATATCAAGGCATCCTGTCACAGGTAACTAGTGGGTTACCGACAAAACGCCTTAACAGGCTAACAAAGACATTCGTCATGTACACATGCCTCCAACTTAAAAAATTAGAATCCATTAGTGTCGTTTGTTGTGACTCTTGTGATTCAAACTGTGTGATGGAGCTCTAAAATCACAAATTAAGATGAAACTAAACTAGAGATATCCAGTAATTAATAAAACAAATGTCTTAATGTGTTGTTTAAAAAGATCTTGGAGAATTAGGTAACAGCAGTTATGTCACAACCTTTCCAACATACGCTATGGATGAGTCATTGTAGGTATTTAAGACTAAGCATTAGTACATTTGTCGTTTTACCCCCACCTACCATATTAGCATATCAATATGGTTAAATTGATTAAATAAAGTGTAGATAAACTACTCTTTAAATATTGAGATAAAATCTGAAATGCCACAAAACTGAGCAGCCCCACTGTGTAGGTACTGCCTGCCATTAGACTCAGCAAAAGTGGTCTTTAAAAAAGGAAGCTGGCTTGTTTCCGTTCTGTTCCATTCCTGGAGGAAATTCTTAGTGACCATAGTATTTTTTTCACACTCATTATCGTCCAGTGTTCTGTAAAGAGTGTTGATAAAGTGTTTTGTCCTGTCTTTATTCTTTGCGTGTGTAGGTCATTTTTATCGGTCCATACTGCAAAATTGACCACTCAAGTCTCAATCAAGTTGTAATCTGTTTGGGCATTTTTAAGGATTAGACCACTTGATATTATCATCACTTCTCATAGAATGTGAACACTGATTAAGATACATTTGAAGAGAAGGTCTGTATGGGGTATTAAAATACAGGTAGACTCTTACAAAGTTGTTACACTAACCAAAAGACTGTGAAGATTAAATGTATTAATGTATATAATAACAAATATCAAACTTACACAGCCCAGGTTCCAATAAGAGACACCAGGGAGAGGGTGATGGGTAGCAGAATCCAGAGAACCATGTCTGGTTTTAGATGTAGCAGAGGATAGGTAGAGGATGCTCAATCAGTGTCCAGTACACTTTGTCCGTCTGTCATATACAAAAGATCTCTGCTTGAACTTCTTGAATTCCTTCAAAATACAGTCACGGTTCTGTCTAGCTGTTCATCATTACAGTACAATGCCGGGGAATCCTTTCTGAGGTCTTTAAGAGCAAAGTTTTATTGTCTCTTCTGTTCTAGCCACTCCTAGCTAGAGAACCACCATGTCCTGTTAGAGAACAGAGGCAAGGAATGGGGTGGGCCCTCTTGACGCTATCAATGTTTGTTTTAAGCTATGCAGGGTGACCGGTTAGAAAGTCTCTCTGTGGAAGTCACTTTTTTTTTTAAACCTCCACTGGCATTAGGTTATAATGAAAAATCTACCCTAAACAAATTGAACTTTGTCACAGAACTTTATAAGATATGGTTGACAGTTTTATGGTTTGGTCATAGAATGGCTAGTCAACTATAACGAAGAAGAAATAGAGGTAGCTAGAACTTCGGTGCTAAAGTCATGCCTTGAATGCAGGTCAGGTAATTTCTGTGTCTCACATGTTGATACAAATTCCTGAACTCAATATAGATATTTGTAACTGACTGATGTACGAGTTCACTCATACTTTGTGTTACTGACATTATTCACTCCTCATTAACAAAGTATGTCCCTTTAAATGCCAGTAGTGTTACTTTCAAGTAGGTGAAATTGAACAAGTCTAGGTCATTAAGCTAAACAAAACACTGAAATTGGTAGGACACTAGACAGGTTTGTGTGAGGGATGTCAGCAAGTCAGTGGAGCACGGAGTTGTAAGGGGTATGATGAATAATCTGAGGGAATTAGGGGTGTAGGAATTCACATTAAAGTGATTGCTGAGCATGGGTGACAGAGAACAGGTCGAAGCGATACTGTTAGCTTTCAGGGATAATTTTTTTATAGGGTAGTGTGGATAAACAGGGATAGGTTGAGGTTAGGCTAGGTTGGGAAGCACGCTGAATGCTTTTTTAAGGGATTTAGATTGTAAATGTATTGTCTAATTAATACTCCGGGCAGAAGGTGGCGGTAATGAAACAATTAAGTAGATAACCTATCTTCAAAACAAAGAAAATGGCTGCGCGCATGAGATGGAGTCTTCTACAGTTGATACGGTCACGAAATACAACAGTGACAACACACGTTAGGTCTGCTTTCGTTTCCATATTTTGTATTCCAATCTTACCAGTGTGTGTACAGTGAATGAGTAATGTATAGGATTTTGTGTGACCAAAAGTTAATTTGAGTTTAGAATCAAACTAGACTAGCGACTGTACAGTACTAGCATATTGCCATGAGATACAGTACTGGACTGCGACACAGCTGATAGACTTAACGTTAGAGCTAGTAGCCCAACACTATTTAGTTATTCAAACATTGAAATCTCTAAGCCAATGTACACTATCAAGCTAGCACTAACTTAAAAAATATATATCTACTACAAAGTTTGAAAATGTTTAGTTTGTCAATTGACCCTTCCTCCCTGATAATTAACAAAGTCAGCTAGCCTAGCTAGCTAGCTAGCTACCAGTAGCTCCCGACTAGCTACCTCTAGCTAGCACTATCTAGAGGTTAACGTCCCAGTTCTATGCCACTTCAATTGACAGAATGACTTGTTTAAGCCTAAGAGTTATTCTACCCGGGAAAGGTTACATTATGTGATTATCTTAATCTTCGTTAACATTGAAATTGTCTCAAAGTCATGGTGTGTGCCATTGTAGTTTGTTTAAGGACCTACTGCTTCTCTCTGAAATTGCTTTTCAGCAGGTGTCCAGTCAACACGAAAATCCATTGTTACTCACAATTAATTGGCCAGAGTTTAAGAAAAGTTCTTCATGGACCAGTGTCAGATTTTGGGCCTACACAACTGTTAGGTGAGAAAGCATATCAAACAGTGTCGCAGTATCTTTAATATGTTGAATTGTCTTTTTCTTAATTAATATGTGAATTATACTCCTGTAACACTGTAGGCTATTATTTTGTTTCAGTTCGACATTTGTCTATTCAGACACAGGACACTCCAAACCCTAGAAGCTTGAAGTTTCTCCCTGGTAAACCAGTGTTGGGGACAGGAACACTGGATTTCCCTACTCCACAGAATGCAGAATGCTCATCTTTAGCCAAGTTAGTAGCAGTGGTGGAGGAAGTAGGCTACTGAAGTTTAGTACTTAAGTACAAGTACCGAGGAAAATATATACTTAAAATAAAAGTACTACATCAGCAAACCTTCTTAAGAAAAAGTAATTTTACATGTACTTAAGTAAAAGTACGCAATAGATTGTCTCTCAATGTCTAGGTTGAGCCATTTTGATAAAGAATGCAGATATAGCACGCTAGCTTGACATAACCTACCAGCTTTATCTTACCACTATATTTAATAAATAATAAAAGGTACAATCATGTTATTTTGATGCTATTGCTGTATGTCAACATGCATTTCACTAGATAACAGTATAATATCATGTCAGTAACCGAATTAAATATATCAATATTCAAAAGTCAGGGACATTAACTTAGCATAGCAAAGAACTCCGATTACCTCGACATGCTTCTTTGAATTTGAAGGCGAATTCTTGAAGGCTAGCAACTCCCTTTGAACTCGAACATGTCTTTTAAAATAGGGCCACGGGTGGCTCATTTCGAGTGGCTCATATCAGAGGGCTCAATTGTGATCCAGAGGCTGACTGGATCCGTGTTGAATAGGCAGTTAGTTAGACTGTCTGTTGAATGTTTAGGCAAAACAGGCAATGCTACCGCTAGTGCTGCTGCCAAACGCGCACTCTGCTACCATTGGAGCTGATAGAGCCACCTGAACTTCCAAAACAGCAACGCAATCCATATTTTTGTTCGCAACATTTTGGCGAAACTGTTCATAAAATGTAACGAGTAAAAGTAAAAAGTATGCACTATTATTTTTTACTTAAGTAAAGTACAGATACGTAAAAATGTAACTGTACTTAAGTATAGTAACGAAGTAAAAAATACTTAGTTACATTCCACCACTGGTTAGTATAGCTAATAATGCTGCAGGATCCACCACTTCAACTTCAAACAGTACAAGAAAGTCGAATGGAAGCAAATCGTTACCAAAATTCAAATGAGATTAAGAATGTGGCTGCATTATTTGACTCATAAATGAAATTAGTAATCAATCATCCTATTTGCATTTAAATTTTCTTCAAGAGTGCTCAATCTTTCACTTAATTAAAATGAAAAAGAAATAGACATTTGAGATTTAATTTTCAAAATATGCCACAGCAAATAGATACCAAAATTCAATTTGAAATGTAAAATTTGAAAATGAAAATGCATTTCCAGAAATGCATTTTCATTTTCAAGAACGTGGCTGAAAAAATCGTGACCACAATTCAAATTCAAATGCATTTCCAGAAATGCATTTTCATTTTCAAGAACGTGGCTGCAAAATCGTGACCACAATTTAAATTCAAATGCATTTCCAGAAATGCATTTTCATTTTAAGAACGTGGCTGCAAAATCGTGACCACAATTCAAATTCAAATGCATTTGCAGAAATGCAAAATGAACGAAAAAGCATTCTGAGCGGCGCAGCAGAGTGACGTCAGTAGCCGCTCTTCTTCAGCTCCCTGCTGACCGAGCTACCCATCTTGTTCGGTAGGGGGCGGTGTGCACAAGTGCATTACATTGCAAATGTGCCGGGAAATTGATTGAATTGCCGGGTCTTTAGAGCAGCGTTCCCCAACCGGTGCCCACCAGTCCGCGGACCGGTACCGGTCCGTGGGTCATTTCGTACCGGGCCGCACAAAACAGAATTAATAACATTATTTCCTTTTAATTGATTATCAGAGTCTGAAAGACGTTTTATTCTGAAAAATGACCTGATTCTCTCCTTCTCCGCGGGCCTTTTCCCCTGAGCAAAAATGCTCTGCAAAGACGTGTGTTTACTCATTTTTTAGCAAGTTTGTGGGCTTTATGGAGCGGTATCATGCGCGTCTCTTCCTCTTGACACATGACAAGTGATAGTTACCACTCAATGGAGCCTGTTTGAGACAACAACTCTATCGGTGTTTTGGATGAAGGCTATCCTGAGATCGCCACTAAAGCACTGAAAACCCTGATTCCATTTCCAACATCAAGCGGGATTTTCTGCCGTGACAGCAATCAAACAAAATTATGGAATAGGCCTAAACTGGATATAAGGAACGCACTTCGGGTGTCACTGTCGTTGCTTATAGTCACACACAACAGTGGGACTGACACATCGAAAGCTAGCTAGTAACAATATAACGATGGAAAACCAGGCTAAGAAACTTAAAGATGGGGCTGAAAAATTTAGAGACAAAAATACATCACATTCACTAGACATGGTTTTGTCAATTGAAAAAATGGCTTACGGTTTATTTTACATAAAACTCCAAAAACTATTTTTCGCATTAGGTGTGGAAGTCACTAACTAGGATCACATCAAACCCAGAATGTGCATGCATTAGCAGCGCAGCTGTCCAGGGCCTATCTTTCCTCCCAGTCCGTCGCTGCCGGTCCGTGAAAATATGTCTTACATGAACGCGGTCTGTGGCGCAAAAAAGGTTGGGGACCGCTGCTTAGAGGACGCATCACAGATCATGGCGCTTCCTCAAATTGTGCAAACACTGTTAGAATTAACTGAGCAGGTAAAATCTAATAATATATCTGAGTCTGATGCCCGTGACCGAATAGAACAAGTCATAGAGAGCTTGGCTGAATACTCTGCCGTCACCGATTTACACATTAATAGTAGCTCTGCTACTGTTTTAGTCATTGTTTGACATCAAGTTGCTCAGTCTGTGATGCGTCCTCTAAAGACCCGGCAATTCAATCAATTTCCCGGCACATTTGCAATGTAAAGCAATGCAGATGTGCACACCGCCCCCTACCGAACAAGATGCATAGCTTGGTCAGCAGGGAGCTGAAGAAGAGCGGCTACTGACGTCACTCTGCTGCGCCGCTCAGAATGCTTTTTCGTTCATTTTGCATTTCTGCAAATGCAATTGAATTTGAATTGTGGTCACGATTATGCAGCCACGTTCTTAAAATGAAAATGCATTTCTGGAAATGCATTTGAATTTGAATTGTGGTCACGATTTTGCAGCCACGTTCTTAAAATGAAAATGCATTTCTGGAAATGCATTTGAATTTGAATTGTGGTCACGATTTTGCAGCCACGTTCTTGAAAAAGAAAATGCATTTCTGGAAATACATTTGAATTTGAATTGTGGTCACGATTTTGCAGTCACGTTCTTAAAATGAAAATGCATTTCTGGAAATGCATTTGAATTTGAATTGTGGTCACGATTTTGCAGCCACGTTCTTAAAATGAAAATGCATTTCTGGAAATGCATTTGAATTTTCAAATTTTACATTTCAAATTTTGGTATCTATTTTCTGGGGCATATTTTGAAAATTAAATCTCAAATGTCTATTTCTTTTTCATTTTAATTAAGTGAAAGATTGAGCACTCTTGAAGAAAATTAAAATGCAAATAGGATGATTGATTACTAATTTCATTTATGAGTCAAATAATGCAGCCACATTCTTAAAATGCAAATGCATTTTTGTAAATGCATTTGCATTTGAATTTTGGTAACGATTTGCTTCCATAGAACATGCCCTACCAGTGTGTTTGTTCTTGAATTAATGTAGCCTGTTTTTGTGGTCTGAAAAATGTATAAAGCCTAGTTAATGAAACTGATCATTGCAAAGGGAAGATAACCGCTTGTGATATAGTGTTTGTTTGCTTTAAGCTTTAAAATGTTAAAAAGCTTTCACTACTGATTCCAGTCAAATAAATGACAAGGTTGAATGCACACTCACTGTTTAGGTCTGAAGACAACAACAAAAAAATAGGTTTACAATTAAACAGTTTTGACACTTTTTTACATTCCACAGGGATCTCTTTGAAATTGAAGGTGTAAAAAGTGTGTTCTTTGGCCCTGACTTCATTACAGTCACAAAGGTATCCATGCACGTCATCCACTTTTTTCTTTGTCTTTGATTTAGATGTATTTCTGAATTGAAGGGTCTTCAATGTATGCCTTTTTATTATTTATTTTTTTACAATGTTTAGGCAGATGATGATGTGGAATGGACTGACATTAAGCGTCATGCTGTGGAGGCCATAACCAAGTTTTTTGATAGCGGAGCCCCAATAACCACAGGGGTGAGCCACCATGAGAGTAGTGAGTATGAACATCACATTTTGTGCACTATATTCTCATCTTGTGAAATGATATTGGAACTACAAATATGTTACCTTATATTACCCCATGATTGTCTTAAACATGTATTTCCTATCCCAGGTCACTCAGAAGATGATGATGAAATTGTTTCCATTATTAAGGAGCTTCTAGATACGAGAATCAGGTAAAGTGCATATTTTGTCCATGATGTAGCCTTCAGACTAGATACCAAGATACCAGGGGCCAGTGGCGATTTTAGACCCTTGAGCACCCCTAAATTTAATCTCAGCACCCCTAAAAATAATAATAATAAAAAAAAACATATTATTGTTTATTATCATTTGATGCTGGTAGTTCATGAAGAAAGGGACATCCTTAATTTTTTCATTCATTCAATATTTTGCATAATAATACATAAATATATTAATTGTTATCCAGTGAAATTTTTTCATTGGGGGGGGCAGGGGCAATCAGAGGCAGAGTGGGGAGAGGTTTAGAGACCCATCTTACATTATCTAGTAAAAAACAATTTTAATACAATATTAAAAATGATGTCTATTGGATGTGTGTTAGCTTTACAGTAAGTGATGCTTTTGACTTTTGCTTTTTAAAGTAGTTCAACACAGGTAATCTTGTTTGTTTAATTGTTTTTTATGATGTATGCTATACAAAAAAATTCTTTATGGTAAAAAGAACATGACATTGTTTACAAGAGCACAGATTCTACATAGATCTAGCCTCTAAATTTTGCTTTTTGAAGTGCACCAGATTCATGCGTTTAACTTAAACATTTTATACATTTTCTTCCTCATGTCACATTCTCATCGGGGGCTGAGAACCCCTAAAGGTCTGATCCTAGAATCGTCCCTGGCAGGGGCTGTATTCACAAAACATTTTAAGACTAAAAGTAGCTCCTAACTTGCCAATTTAGGAGAAACTCTTAAAAATAATGGGCATGTCAATCTTAATTTTAGGACTCCTAATTCTTTGCTGTATATATGAGTATTTTACTAAGCGTTTTAGCGTTAAAACCAGCTTCTAAATCTGTGTAAAGTTAGCGGTAGTCAAGAGGACTCCTAAGTCACTAAGACCAAATCATAAACAATCCTAAAATATCTGTTGATGCCAATCCATTGTGGAACGTAAACAATTTAGAAACATTTCGTGATGATGATCATGAGCTTTTAAAAAGTTATAGCCTTCGCAATGGTATTATGATTGTAGAAGAGTCACAGAAACAAACCAATAACACAGAGGATTAAAGTTTTGACCACTCAACGCTACTTGGCCACAGGGAAAAGCTATGCGTATTATGCAGCGCAGACAAACTAGGTATATCTCAGCCATCCGTCAGTATCTTTGCATCAAACAATAAATGCCCTATACAGACCAAACATCGACAATTCATACAGCTGCCTTTATGCATATTTATTATTTGTTTTACGAGATGCACATGGAAGAGCCTGACAAATATTTGAACATATACTTTTTTAATTAGTTACACTTACCTTTCAATTGAAAATCTTTATTTGAATGTGGCAACATTTTACCTTGTTCTACAAAATGTCTATGATGAAATTACTGACAGAGACCCACCCCCTATCAGCCAATCACTGTGGGCCTACTTAGTAAGCTTGTTGACATCATCCATAGCAACAAGGTAAACCCTGTCCTTTCTCTTAGTTTAAGATTTCTCCCCATTCTTTTGTAAAAGTTGGTCTCAGCATCTTTGCGAATGTTTTAGGAGGAAACTCTTAGCTAAGAACTTTAACTGCTACTTAGGAGTATTCTTAGTGGTAGGATAAAATGTTTTGTGAATACGGTCCCAGATATCTAGCTGCCAACACAATGTTTGCACAAATGAAAGTCAAAAGTCACAGTCGGCGACTGTCCTCTTTTATAAATACCCTTCTCTCACAGACCAACAGTGCAGGAGGATGGGGGTGATGTCATCTTTAAGGGCTTTGAAGATGGCACAGTGAAGCTGAAGCTGGTGGGGTCCTGTACTGGCTGCCCCAGCTCATCAGTCACCCTGAGAAATGGCATCCAGAACATGCTTCAGTTCTACATCCCAGAGGTGGACGATGTGGAGCAGGTGACACCGCTAGACCATCTGTCACTTCACACACAAGTGGTGCTCACGTGCGTTTGTGATACTGTAACATTATTTGAGAATGTGACTGTGTTTTTACCTGTGTTTCTAGGTGGAAGATGAAGTGGATGAAGTCAATGCAAAAGTTTTCTCAGAGTTGGAGCGGAAATTACATGATTCATAAAGCTGCCTGCTGCCCCCTGTTCCCTTACCCACATATTACTGGTGATACATATATTGTTAATGAACAGCCTATTTAATACAAACCAATAACACAATTTTCTGCTGTATCTACTTTAGTGCAAAGTAAAATTGAGAGATTAGAATATTCACCTTCACATCTACTTGTTAGTGGCCATTTGTTTCAAATGTATGTGAATATACTCCATGTAATGTGTGTGCACTCTAGGCTACACAGCAACACAAAATTCCAATAGAAAATGTTCAGCATTACTGTACATTTGGAAACATATCTTGTATTTATTTCTATAAAATATTACAAACATGTCTAATGACAGGAACATTGTGGGTCCCGTCTGTTGCTCTGCCAAGAAACCAATAGCATCCCTGCTGCCCTCTTTAATATATTTGTATTAATGCATTCTAATGAAAACTTGGCATTGTGGTTTTACTGTGGGGTAACAGGTTTGCTTTGTGAAAACATGGACTTAGAGATGACTTGGACTGAAGATTGAAAACACACCTTATTGAATGTATATAATACACTAGTTCACTTTACCCATTCATATTCCTTTCTAGAGGTTAACATCTTAATTATCTTTATCCCCCAAATAATATACAATGGTTATTTGTTGTAATTGTAAAATCAGTTAAGTTGTATGAGACTGTCTCCAAAATGTGAATAAATTGAGTGTAACATCTAGTGATTTCCTTTTCATCGATGCAATGTAGTTTAAAAATGTAACTATAATAATACATTAAACCATATATTAGCCTACCTCTTTGTAAAAGGAAGGGACTAACTAAGCGTAATATAACCTACTTTGAGCTTAGTTACGTAGAGCGTATGTTGACGCATGCGCACGTTGGTCAGTAGCAGTCTAGCTTGCTAACTTTACCGGTCCGGTTCATTGACAGAGGACAGTGGTAAGGTGTTCAAACAATAGTTGTTTTTCCGTGCATTTTGCTCACGGTAATTACATTAGTAATGTATATTATGATTTGTTTTCTAATTCAACTCTAAAAACTGGTGCTATGTAGGATTGTATGTATTCCTGCCTGGTGACTTAATAGCATCATTCACCGCATCGTGTGTTGTCCTCCTGGTCTGGCTAGCAGGCTTGTAACAACAACGTCACCAGAAGGCCTCACCAAAAACAAACCCGCACAAGCCATGATTTACAATCCATCTGCTGTTGCTAGCTTGTTAGAAATGGTATGCTAACTAGTTAGCTGCTTAAGCAGAAAATGTAGCTCATCATATAGCTAGCAGGCCGTTACTATTAGACACTGTCTTGAGTACTAGTATTTGCAGCACTTTGCTGAGCATGCATGTAGCTAGCTAGCTAACAGATCTGTCTCGCTTGCTCTGCCGACGTGGGTATAACAGCCACAGTCTTTAAAGTTAAGTTACGTTGGCTAGCTGTGTTGTGCAAATATTGATGACTTGAGGCTAGCGTGGAAACAAACATAAACCAGCTAGCTATGCTAATGTTGGTGCTAGCTTTAAATGCTGCCTGTCGGCCTTAAACGAGCGGCTGAGTCAGCGAATTTGTTATTAAAGTTGCGGTGTTAGCTAGCTATATTATGAAAAATATTTTAAATTGAAGATGGAATTACTATCAGTGTTAATGCGTAATGTTTTGATTTGTCGTACAGCCGATAAAAGTGAATTATTTCTGTCAAGACTACCCCTGAACTCATGGCCCAGTTCGGAGGACAAAAAAACCCTCCCTGGGCTGCTCAGTTCGCTGCAACTGCGGTATCCCAGCCTGGCCACTCTGGACAGTCTCTCGACCTTAACAGTCTACACTGTAAGCAGAAACATATAGCTATGAATATTGTTTGTCAACTATACATATGTCATTTATTTGGATGCATGCTATGCCTAGTAAGTTATCTGTAAAAAATAATTAAAAATTATGTAAATGATTTTACAGTGATGTAACATGAGTTTTAGAGTAGAAAGAGTAGCATCTTCGGTCCTTCAAGGGTATCACCCATTTTCCACTGTCTCCCTCCTTGCAGCTCTGGGAGTGCAGCAACCCTCTCTCCTAGGTGCATCCCCCTCCATGTACTCTCAGCAGTCTGCCCTGGCTGCTGCTTCCCTCAACACCCAGTCAGCTGCCAACTACCAGCTATCTCAGCAGACTGCAGCCTTGCAGCAGCAAGCCGCAGCTGCAGCCGCTGCCGCCCTGCAGCAGGTTAGCTAACTTAACTCAAAACTGGTGTTGCTGTTAAGTGCTTCTGATTTTGAATGCTTCACTGGTATGACCTGTCTTTCCAAATATGAATTGAACTTGCAGATAACATTTTAATAAAATGATCTTGAATTAATACATTCTTTAAAGACTGAAAGTTGGTGCAACCTAGTTATGTATATTGTCCCCCCTCCCCAACATGTATTAAAGGTGTGAAGCATCATCCCACAGTAAGCCTACCAATCAGATGACCACAACTCTTATATCTGTCCTTATATATCACAGTCTCAGATAAACTCAGCCCTGCAGCAGTATCAGCAGCAGCAGCAACAACAACAACACCAACAACAGCAGCAGCAGCAGCAACAGCAGCCACCTCCACAACCACCACCACAACAGCAGCTCTACAATGTCCCTCACCAGGTATTAGTCGTTGTTGCCGTCGACTTGTTTTGGGCTACTTTGTCAAGAACTGTACTTGGACTGAAAGTTCAAGCGTTTTCTAATAGTCATTTTTGTGACTCATTCGACATCTGTTATGTTTGTATGAGTACAAATTCCTATTCTAAAGGAAAACATCCAGTATGTAATGTTTGAGGATGTTACAGTCTGTCACAGAGTTTTGATAAAGGCTTGTTAGTACTCTACTGATGATGTCTATTGAGCCAACTAGGTTTAGTTGTACATATTTGGGCTGATGGCCTGCAATCAGTGTCACAGTGTGTCAACAAAACAAACGATTGCACAGATATCTAAAACATGTTCCTACAGAAAGTACTATATCCCACAGAAGTCTATTCACATCATGGTTTTACTTATATGCTTGTAACTTCAAATTTATTATAAGGATGTTCCCATTTTAAGGTTTTAGTCTTCCCTTTGTGGAGGTTGACTTCTCCAAGGGTGTTGATGTATTATGGTATTCAATGTTGGATGAAGATAGACTTGCATGTAGACAATGTAAACTAAAACATCTTCCACCAATGTCAAGTGCCAAAATCTAAAATAATTCATGTTGAACAACGCTCTTACTACTGTTTTTGCGTGTGCACCCTATCAATTCAGCAACATCGGCATCCCTCAACAGACTCTTATGGGGTAAGCAGAGATGAAGTATCAAAAGCAGGTGTTTAACAGTGGTGTGGGGATGTGGACTTTTGTCAAGTCAAGAACTAGACACTCCCTGCCTGTGTACGCTACGTATGATATTCTTTTCTCTCTCTTCACAGCTCCCACAGCCCCAACAGGCGCTGCTGACTCAGGTAATGGCTGACAAGCATGTCTACACTGATATTTTTCTCTTCCAGCAAGGTTGTGCCTTTGCTATTGTTAGCTAATGCTGAGTATAACCGCTTAGCCTAGCCTTAATCTGTGAGTACCGGTTTCACACCGCATTCTTAGAACTCACCTGTCAGATTTAAGGGGGTGTAAAATTAAGAGGGAATTAATTATGAATGTATCTTGAAAGTGGAAAATGACTTTCTCCTCTTGTGTAATGTTCCTCCCTGCACCTACGACAAAGAACTGGACGGGTGAAAACAAGTTTCCGGTAAGCACCCGTTCACCCGGGCGCGTTCACCAATCCTGTTTTTTCAGATCAGTTTTTTCAGATCAGTTTAGTGAAAAGAAAGAATAGCACTGGAAAGAGAACCAGGCAAGTGAGTCTTGTCACATGTAAAGACGTCTCTGACTACCCCCTCCGGGTCATAATACAGACAGTTCCTTGGCACTAGCTACTGAAATACTGTTAGAACCCTGCCTTTGTGGTTCTTTATCTGTACAATATGTACAATTTGTATGTCGCTTTGGATAATAGCGTTTGTTAAATGAATAAAATGTATTATAAATAAGATAAGTCAGACAACTGTAAATGGTAAGATGGATGGATGGATGGAAGAACCTATCTAATCTGTACTCCCTCTGCATCACTCTTTTCTCTGCTTCCTTAGCCCCCTGTGGCCTTGCCGACTAGTCTAAGCCTGTCCAACCCCCAGCAGACAGCCCAGATTACAGTGTCCTATCCCACACCTCGCTCCAGCCACCAGCAACAGACCCAGCCCCAGAAACAGCGTGTCTTCACTGGTGTGGTCAACAAGCTACATGACACCTTTGGATTTGTGGACGAGGATGTCTTCTTCCAGCTCAGGTGAGGAAAGCGATGTAATGACGGTTTACTAAGCTTTCACTTTGTTGTCAGGCAGAGCTTTAAGGTCTGGATTAACTGAAGGATGTATGATTGTGCTAGACGCTCCATGGCGAAGAAGTCAAATCGTTTGACTAATGAGATGTTCTTGTCCTGTCAGTGCGGTGAAGGGGAAGACTCCTCAGGTGGGCGACAGGGTCCTAGTGGAGGCTGTGTACAACCCCAACATGCCCTTCAAATGGAACGCTCAACGCATCCAGACCTTACCTCAGTTAGCCAACCAGTCGGTGAGAACTAGGGATGGGGAATTGAACTTATTTCACTATTCGAATAGTATCCGAAATGATTTTCGAATATCCGAATAATACATTTTTATTAATGCGGTTCCGTTATGTAATTAGCCTGACATGACGCAAAGCATACAGTAAACACATGAACCACCACACATTCTGGCAATAATTGTGACTGTTAAACTATTAGATTAAATAAGGGTTAAATAAAGAAAACAAATAAAAGATCAATTTATCAACATGACGAAAAGACAATGAACTTGAAAAAACGCTGCGTCTTCACACTTATAAGCTCTTAAATTGGCGGAATAGTGCTTAACCTATTATTATGTGAAATAAAAAAAATTAAAAATACATTGGACGAAATTAAACACATTGGGTAGGCTATCCTCGATAAATACGAAAGACACACATGGAGAAATATTGCATATTAACTTGGAACCGGAATCCTACAGGACTGTGCGCCACACAATGCAAACGCTAGCTGTACATGGCTACGGGTGAAAAAATTAATAATCCACAACTGCATTAGCCCTACGCATTTCAGGAAAATTAGCATATAAACATGCTCAGGGGAGAGTCAGGTACGGAGTCAATTTACGAGCAGGCCGGCGTAGAAAAGACTCTGCAGGAACTGAGGTTGCTGCGAGGTACGGCTTAGCCAGGACACTAAGCTTCTTGTAGCGCTAAATGAAATGAAAGGAAGACTCGCAGCAGAACGCAGGGTCACGTAGCCTACCTTTTTGGATTTTTTTCATCATTTCTAACGTCACAACTATTAGAATTCACGACGCAACGTTTTTTCATAAAAAAAACTTTTAAACTACACTCATAAGTATTTGAATACTAACTTAGGATATTCGATTAACCACGCCCATCCCTAGTGAGAACTTTCAGTAGCTGCACCAAAAAGCAGTAAACTTTAAGAAAGTGATAAATTGCTATCTGTGTGGGCCAAAAATCATGGTGGTTGAAAACAATGCTGAAGTTTTGTTTATTCTGAATGTGCTACAGCTATGGCTAGTCAATTAAATCAAATCTTGCCACCAGGATTTTTGAGGTGTGTATGTGTGTGTTTTTGACTGCTCTGTTCTCAATCCCCCCCATAGCACCAACAGCAGCCCCAGCCCTTACCTCAAGTTTCCCCACAGCTGGGCAACTTTTACCCTGATCCAGGGATGCAGCAACGCTACTCAGACATGCACTCCGTCGTGGACAACAGACAAAATGTAACCCCTCTCACCCCCCCCCCCCACCCTGGCCTGTCCCTTATACACTCTCTGGGATTCTCCCTCCCCTCTTCTCTCTGTCTATTGTCCTGCTCCTCTTCTTTCTTTCCTTTTTATCTATGTGCCCCAACTTGTTGCTTTACGGCCCTGTTACGTATAGAGCTGAACTTATTGGCTATTTGTGGAGAATTCTATTTGGGAGTTTATTTCCCTGTCTTTCGGATGACTTCTTTACAGAAATATGTATATATATATAGTAAAGTATGGCTTTCTTAAAATCCATATCCACTGCTGTCTAGTTTTCCTCATTTTGTCTTTCAATAATCTTTTCAACTTTGTGCTTGTGTTACCTCTAATGATGTAATGAAAAATCTCTCTACAGGGTAAATTTGCAGTTTTACAGTGAATTAAAAGTTTTTTAAAGGTGCAAACCATAATATATTTTGTTTAAAAAGTGGCAGGAGATTTGTATGCTATCATGTCCACATTAAATTTGTATTCTTCTACATTTTACTAATTGTGATGAAGGCTCACATGTTGAGCTGTTGAATTCATTCATAATTTGAATTGATAAAGAATTCATTGGGCAATGCATCTTAAATACACTTTCTCTTCACTGTTTTAACAACTTTCATCTTCTCTATCAAATCTGTCACAATTTTTCACTTCACAAACAGGCCAGGACATTCTCACCTCACAGTTGGTGAAATGTGAAAATAAATTTTTCCTATTAAAAAAAAGGAAAAGCAAAGCTATCCAGAATTTTCTCTTGAAATAGGGTACTTCCTCAATTACCCTTCCTTTCTCTACAGAAGTAGGGGTAATGTTATCAGCTTCTTATTCCATCTAGAAAATGTATATTTTCGTTGCAAAACAATTGTTTGTTTACATATATACACCAGTAGCTCTACACGTAAGTCACATTAACTTCTGTCTTATCTCTCTGTCTCTCCAGAGCCAACCTCCAGGTCCTATGATGAAGTCTGCTCCTACCATGCTGCAGTCTCTACCACCACCCACAAGCTTCAGTGTCCCCACCCAGGGTCCCCCTCCCTCTCTTCTGCAGGCCCAGCTCTCTGCTGCCTCCCTGGCTCCCCTCCTCCAGAACCCTCCCCAGCCCCTGCTGCCACAGCCTCCTCCCAAAGGTAGGGGGCGCTCTCCACATTATACAAATTCTACATGATTAGCCAAAAATGTAAGTGTAGTATAAATAGTTTGTGTGTCCTCACTATGTTTTCTTCTTTTGGACGAATTTCTCTTTTTGCACTTGGCGACCCTGTGTGTAGATGTGTTCTCAGGGGGTCTCCTCCAGCCCCCAGTGAGAATGATGCCCCAGCCTCAGCCGGTCAGAAGAATGGACCCCACACCTCGCTTCCCCAACCGCAACGACCGTCCGGAACTCATCCTAAGGACCAAGGACGAACGCAGGTCAGGGTTATACACAGTATGAGGGACTTTCACATCAGATCAGACTCAGAGTACTTTTGTCTCTATAGAAACAAATCATCTTCCTATTGAAACTAATCCTGAACACATCGAAACAAATTGCTTTTTCCATCTTTCCCCACTCCAGTCGCGAGAGAGACCGCGAGCGTCGGCGGTCACGGGAACGCTCGCCCACACGCAAGCGTTCCAGAGACCGTTCCCCACGGCGTGAACGCTCCCCTCGACGTCCCCGGAGGGCGGCCCCCCGCTACACTGTCCAGTTCTCCAAGTTCAGCTTGGATGGGTGGGTGACACAACAACCATGTCTGACGAACACAAACGATTGAATAGTTAGATTTAATAGATTAAAATGTCGTCGAATTTTGTATGAGCAGCTGAGAAACAACTAAAAAGGTTAATGAGTGACAACCACTAAGATTACTTAAAAGAGAGAGAGAGAGAGACAAAAATGACTGTACTGTGTACAATAACTTCAAGAAAGTCTTCAACCGGAGTTGCAGCTAGGACACCAAGGTAATGGCACGGTTCTGTTCCTCGCTTCAGATGTAACTGTGACATGATGGAGCTGAGGCGGCGTTACCAGAGCCTCTACATCCCCAGTGACTTCTTTGATGCCGTCTTCACCTGGGTGGACGCCTTCCCCCTGGCGCGGCCCTTCCAGTTCGGCAACTACTGTAACTTCCACATCATGCACAAGGAGGTGGACTCTCTGGTCAAGAATACAGCTGTGCTCGACCCACCTGACGCCAACCACACCTACAGTGCCAAGGTAGGACACTGACAGTTTTTCTATTTTCTGTTTATACCTTTCACTACAGTACTTGTTTTATCTTTATCTGTCTAATTACTATGTTTATTGTTTTCTCGCATGTATTAACCTACTTTGCAATAAATGTGATTCAGATTCCGCTGACTCATAAAGCATGCCTTACCAGCATTTGTCAAAGTATTGCCTAAAGCTCATAATCATGGTATTTGTTCACATGTGGGATGCATTTGATCCACATAACTTTAAATCTGACTACCCAATATCTATAATCTGCTTTGGGCTCCATTCTGAATTTGCGTTGACACTTAAAATGATCCGTCTGCCCTGTAGGTGATGCTGCTGGCAAACCCCAGCCTAGAGGAACTCTATCATAAGTCCTGTGCTCTGGCTGAGGACCCCCAGGAACTTAGAGATGCCTTCCAACACCCCGCCCGCCTCATTAAGGTACGCACACAAACGCACAAAATGGTAAATGGATGACGAGGGTTAGTGACGATGCACATGCTTAGCCGTCAGATACCGGAAGTCACACCCACTATGGAAGAAACCCAGTAGCTTGTTGACTCACTTGTGTGTCACCCATTCTGGATTTGATTGAGTTTTTCCATTTGAAGTCTGGTTTGTTATGGATTAAACATCAGGATTACATGTATAGGTCTATATAGGAACCCTCTCTTTTTTTCTTTCTGTCTGTTGCTTTCTTGTTTGTCCTTCTCCCATACCCTCGCCTTTTCTGTAAACTCAACTAAGCCCCTTTTATTGCTCCTTCTCTCTCTCTTTCAGTTCCTGGTAGGGATGAGGGGCAAGGATGAGGCCATGGCCATCGGGGGTCACTGGTCACCCTCTCTAGATGGAGCGGACCCAGAAAAGGATGCTTCTGTCCTCATAAAGACAGCCATACGCTGTTGTAAGGCTCTCACAGGCATTGACCTGAGTTTGTGCACTCAGTGGTAAGTACCTGTTCTCTTTTCAACGATTTCCTTCCTCTCCTAGACGGTGTTTCTAAATGACTAGGCCTGCAGTTACTAAAACCCAGAATCTGTATTCCGTGCTATATGGTTTTAGTACCTTGGCTCTGAACTCTTAATCTCTGACATGTTTGTTTGGCTTTCTTTGTTTGTTAATTAGAGTAATGATTATAATTCTGTGATTTTTTTAATTTGCTTCCTTAATTATTTGTCCCATCAGTTATTGTGTGACACTGTCATGCATCTTTTATCTATGTGGTTATGAATGAATGAGTGTGTTGTCGGAAGAACAGTCGCCTGGACCAGAAGACGTCACCATTACTTTGTTTACATTTTCTTTTGACTCTGTTAAATATCTTACATATTTAACTTGCTTTTACTGTCCTGTTTATTCTTTTTCTTTTCTGACACAACCCTGTGCTACGTAAACTATCAAAAACGAGTGCAGAATACTGAGCAAAGATTGGCTGAAAGGGGGATAATGGCAGGACCAGGGGCTATTCTTTGTTTTTGTCTGTCAACTTTTCCAAAATGGCCGCCGTTACCTGTCACAACCGTTGGAGAGCTGCAGATTGGGTTTCCATATGCTAATTTTGTCTGTTTTTGTGTGTGTGTGTGTTTGTGGGGGTGAGGGCAGGGGTCACTGTAATGAAGTCAAAGACCATTCAGTGGCGGGTGGCACTATAGCCTACACAGTATGCAGGGTGGGAAAGGCTAGCCCTAGCAAGGCTGGTCTATGAAATGTGTCCTGACCAGAATGTTTCTTTCCAATGCGCCTTCTTCCTTTGCGACAGGTATCGTTTTGCAGAGATTCGCTATCACCGCCCTGAGGAGACACACAAGGGGCGGACAGTCCCTGCACATGTGGAGACAGTGGTTTTGTTTCTCCCGGATGTTTGGCATTGTCTTCCTACCCGCTCAGAGTGGGAGGGGCTGTCGCGCGGACTCCGGGAGCAGCTGGCTGAGAAGCTGTCGGCCGAGCGAAAGGAGGCGGATGGAGAACAGGCACTGAACCGCTAATCCCTCTCTTCTCATTTCCGCTTCTCACAGGAAGGCACAGGAATTACTAAACAAACAAGAAATACAATACAACACAACACAGTACATGCCACCACCATTCACACAAGCACACACACAGAGACATCACCACAGGCAAAGTACTGTACTACCAGACCCCTAGGCTTCTTCCTTTCACCCCCCAAACCCCTCCCCCTTCCCCTCTGCTCCAACTACTCCATTCCTCCATCTGCACTTCCACTCTCCCTCAACCCAGAAGACACATACAGTGGAAGGAGACTAGGTTCTATTGTAATGACACCTCTGCAACTGGTAAAACAGCTTCCAGCTCCCTTAAACCGTCGCTAATTAGGCACCAAGTTTGGCTTTCATGGGATATCTGAATTAATGTGAATTAATTAATTTGGTTGAATATCTCTTCCAACCAACCATGCATGTGGCTTTAGAATGCCCTAAATTCCTCATGATTTAATCATTTGCTTGGAACCAATGAATATTCTGAACAGACCGCTGGAACCTGCAGAGCCAGTTGTGAGAATACCTGTGTTTATTCTAGAATCGTGTCCTTTCTATATGATTGATTGATTTATTTTAACCTCAGTTCGATACCAGCTGAACTCCAAAAGAAATCCTCCCCTAAGTTTTGTCTGATGTCTGTCCCGTGTTTTTGGAGTCTATACTCTTATTGGGCTTTAAGTAGAGATTGGTTTTCCTTATGACATAGATTGAAACAGGAATAAAATACCCAAATCACACTCAAATAGGAGTTTAGGGATACTGCATACACACTCAGTTTGGAGACCAGGTTTCAGTTCACCCGATGTACTCACAGACCTTTTTGGAGCCACTGTCATTGATTTACCTTTTTGTGTTCCACAGAACTGCTTTGATTGGCCGCTGGGGGGGGCACTTTCCGTGGGGTTGATAAGAGCTTAGAGAGCTTCCCTGTGTACCCTACAGTAGCAGTGGACTTTTACCCAGTCGAGAGCTCATTAGGACTATGAGAGACAGATGTGACCTTGCTTCTTGCACGGATCAACTTTTGTTTTCACAAGTTGAAACTGGGGAGAAGTGGTGTGTTGACGGTCTGCTGTCCCTCTCTTCTTGCCTTCCCTCTATCTCTCTCTCTCTTCTCTGTATAAATGACTCTGAAGGAGGAAGAGGAGAAAGATGAAGAAGAGTTGAAGGAGGTTACCACGCCCACACATTGGGCCAAGCTCGACCCGAAATCAATGAAGGTAAGACGATGTGGTGGTTTGCAGAGGCATTGGATATCTCTTTTGAAGTTCATCCTTACTTCCCAATACCTGTGTTTACCCATCCAGTAGAGTCACAGGCAGGTATTACAGTGCTCCCTCTCCCCCTTCTCTCCTGTAGGTGAATGACCTGCGTAAAGAGCTGGAGTCTCGCTCCCTGAGCTCCAAGGGGCTGAAGTCTCAGCTGATTGCCCGCCTGACCAAGCAGCTGAAGGTGGAGGAGCAGGTGGAGGAGGCCAAGGAGCCTGAGAAACCAGAGAGCCTTGCCCCCGAGGAGGAGGAGCCCCAGCGTGTCGAAGAGGACAGAGAGGTGATGAACCAGCCAGTACAGGGGTCTGGTTAGCATAAAGATGAAACTAGGAAAGACCCAGCAACCACCAAGAGCGAGCGCTCTTCACAGCTTTCGTATATTGAGGTTGGAGCACTTAATTGTGGTAGAGTTGTTGCCTTTCTCCTAATTTTTGTTTCTTTCTCCTCCTGTGCCTCTCAGGAGGAGGAGAGGAAGAAGCAGGAAGAGCTGGAGCGCCAGCGCAGAGAGAAGCGTTATATCCTCCCCGACGAGCCCACCATTATCGTCCACCCAAACTGGGCAGCCAAGAGCGGCAAGTTCGACTGCAGCATAATGTCACTCAGCGTGCTACTGGACTACCGGCTGGAGGATAACAAGGAGCACTCGTTTGAGGTGAGACAAAACATCTGCTTTTTCAAAAACGGGGTGGTGAAGTCCAGAGGAGTGGTGCTTCTGAAACCAGTTTGCCAAGTACTCAGTATCAAAAGACAATGGTCTTACTTTACTCCGACATGTAGACTGTCGAGGGATTTGTTGTGCATGTGTGTGTATATATATAGTATTTTATTTATTTGTTCCTTCTATGAACCACTCTCTGTCTTTATTGAACCAGTCTCACTTTTTGTGACAACCCACCCCACCCCCACATCCAGGTGTCCTTGTTCGCAGAGCTGTTTAATGAGATGCTGCAGAGGGACTTTGGGTACCGCATCTACAAAGCCCTAGCCTCCGTGCCCTCCAAGGATGACAAGAAGGAGAAGAAGGAGAAAGCCAAGAAGGAGGCAGAGAAACGGGACGTGAAGAAGGAGGACGAGAATGGAGAGCCGGCAGTGAAGAAGCCGAAGGAGGAAGAGGACAAAAAGAAAGTGAGCGTGTAGTACTTTTCCCATATACAGTGCCTTTCAAAAGTTTGGAAACACCTAGCCTTTTATAATTTTTGAAAGACACATGCGCCACCCGTTTTTCATTTTTTTAATGCATGAATTCAAACACTCAATCTTGGTCTGTAGGGCATTTAACCGACATGTATACAATGAGTTACTCCAAATATTGCTGATAGTTTGGTGAAAATGAAGCTTTTAGTACCAATATCTAGTCAAATTGTGTTCAAAGTAAACCATACCGTTAAATTCCCTGGTTTGTTGCATATAAACAATAGAAACATGCATGTGTCTCAAAAAACAAAGAATGCTCGATGTTTGACTGGCACTGTACTCCTAAAAGAATCCTCAGATATAAAAAAATTGGCCTTCTATCTGACCATGTTAAATAAAAGGAGGACGAGAAGGAGAGAGTACTGAAGAAAGAAGAGTCTCGTGATGAAGAGGAGAACGAGGACGAGAGCAGCAACACCAACGCTGAGGAATATGACCCACTAGAGGCCGAAGATGCTGATGATGATGATGATGATGGTACGGCCCACTTCCCACACATCCCACAAGGCTCTAAGTTCAACTAGTCAGGAGAGCTATTTCTAAAAGCTGGAAAACAGGCAGGCTTATCATGTGATACCAGATACCACAGTATCTGTGACCTGCATAGATACAAATAAAAGTCCCCTAAAGTGACATTTGGCCGACTCATCCTTACTATCTTCTGTGCGTACAGTAAGACATGTGCTTGTCCTCAGATAAGGATGACGAAGACTCCAATGGCAGAGAAAGGAGGGATGAGCGCAGAGATGACAGGAAGTCCAAGGACAGGTCCTCCAAAGACAAGGTCAGTCTTTCTGACTGTTCTAGATTTTTCTGCTGTTGTGGTTTTGTTGTGCTGCGATATGTTAAGTGCAGTGTGTATGTACAGTTAAGTGCAGTGTGTGTGTGTAGGAGAAGGAGAAGAAGCAGATGGTGACCTACAACAAGGACCTGTTAATGGCATTTGTCTACTTTGACCAGAGCCACTGTGGCTACCTGCTCGAGAAAGACCTAGAGGAGATTATGTACACTCTGGGCCTGCACCTGTCCCGTGCTCAGGTACACACACACTCACACACAGGGCCTACATTTGCATTTGAAAAGTGAAAGGATTACAACTGCTTTGAGTCTAAATTTACACAATGTATGTGTGTCTGTTTCCAGGTAAAGAAATTGTTAAACAAGCCAGTGGTGAGAGAATCCTGCTTCTACCGCAAACTGACCGACCGGGCAAAGGATGAGGCAGCTCTGTCTTTCAGCGACATCCAGCTGGATAACTTGCTAGGTGAGACACGCAACCGAAATCTCTCACCCCAAAAAAACAACAAATCGACCCTGACGTTCTGCCTCTTTCTCAGGGAACCGAGCTCTGCTGTCAGGCCCCAAGGCCAGCGCCAAGCCCGCCGAGGGCTCCGAGTCAGGCAGTCTGATCGTCTTCAACGGGGCAATGGTGGACGTGGGCAGCATGATGCAGAAGCTGGACAAGAGTGAGAAGGCTCGGGAGGAGATCGAACAGAAACTCATGCTCCAGGATTCCAAAATGGGTATGTGGAGCAGTGAATCTCCCTAAACGTCAAAAAAAGGTTTAGATGAGATTAGTAAAAACAGTTGGAGAGGATGCCTTTACACTGTGTGATTAGTTTGAGGTTAACAGTCAAGTCTCCATTTGCTCTTCACTACATCAAGCACACCGGTATGGTTCTCCTCCACACCTACAATCATTATTTTGTCTACAATCAAACTTTTACTTTATTTGTACAATGAATACCCGCAAAGGACCAAGGGGTTGGAATAAAGTAAAAGTTGGTAAAGATAATAGATGGCCTCCTGTGTGTTTGGTTTTAGACGAGGGTGCTAAAGTGATGATGCAGCTGGAGCAGGAGAACGGTGAGATGGCTAAGGAGCTCCAGGAGATAAAGAGCCATCTGGAGCAGACAGAAGAGAGCCTGAAGGTGGTGGAGGAGCAGAAGTCCCATTTCTGCAGCCAGCTCCACAAGACGGCTGACAGCCTCACTTCCACCATGAAAGAGCTACTGGGAACCCTGCAGAAGGTAACACACGACAGGATTGACTTTTTTGTTTTACTGTAAAGTTCATCTATACAATATTATACAATCCATGTCATTTTTCAGTGCACTAAACCTGAATTAATCGAAAAAAAGTTTATTCAATTAATGATTTCTGGCCCATGCCCCATCCCTCAAGGGACCTTGAGCCACAGGCCGTCATTCCCAAATGATAATTTGTTCTTAATTGGTCTATAACTGAATAAAGATAACAATTTATCTGAAAAAGATTAAATCTGATTCCTACTAAGGAACTTTCTGGTATCACACCCTACATGTACTGTGGACATGGCGTTGTGCTTATTTAACTGATCAAACTGCACCATTGTAGCTTATCTGTCATGTGACACACTAACTGCACAACTGCTTTCCTCCAGAAGGTGCCCTCTGAAGCCGAAGACCAAAAATCGCAATCGAATGGTTCAGACGAATGAATGAAGACTCAAATGAGGGAATCTTCTTTTAAACTTGTAAATAGATTAATTTGACAACCTGTTTTTTTGGGGGGAATTCATTTTTTGTTGATGTTCTTCCTCATGGCCATCTATGTATAAATGATTATTGATTGGTTGGTTATGTTTTCATGTTACCTCATGGTTTCCCTTCGAAAAGGGTACATTCATTTTGTCTGTTAAACCGATTAAAGTTGTATTATTGAGGTAAATTGTGAAGCGTTCCAATATTGTAAAAAAAAATCTTAACAAACTTGATATTTAAAAATAGTTACTTGTGTTAATCTTAAATTCTTATGGAATTAGTTATTCATATTTGTAACAGAAAATTGGCTTAAATTCATTTCCTTTACCTATTGCTTTGCCAAACATGCTTGTCTGAATACCACCGCACCACATTTATGCCAGTATGTGTGAGTTGTACTTATCTGAGAAATAAAATTTGCAATAATGATGTTATTTATGTTCAAGTGGATTCATAAAGTTTATAAAAAAATATGTTAAACAATTTTTGGGTAATGAGCAATGGGCAATTTCAAACAATCTGATAGAATAACAGTTATCTTTCTCTCTGACTGGGCTGTTAACTGATGTTGCCACTTGTATGAATTTCACAGACCTGGCTAGCAGAGTAAATCGTATTTTCCAATAGGAAGCCATTTACAAATCTAAGCTGAATGTTTCACAAAATAGAAGGAATTGTTTGAAAATGAACCTTAATATTTTGAGCCCTTAATTATTTTGTACTCTAGGAGGTTTGGGGGCTTGTTCTTGAGCTAGACAGGGTAACTTAGCTGATGTGATGTATGGAGTTGGGAAGATTACCCTAAATCTAATGTTTATGAGCCCAAAGCTGCCCAGTGCACATTATTTTTCTATCGACAATGTATGATTGCCTGTGCAAAATATAAATGGTTCATTTAAACTCATCTTTGTGTCCTTGCTGTATTTTCATTAGTTCTTTGAGTAGGAGTTGGATGCACTTTTAACATTGAAGGAAGCGTAAGTCATTTTCTCACTATTACCAGTAGTGGGCAGTATATAACACTATACCAGATATTGTTAATCTGGTATAGTGAAGCACAGAAATTGTACTGCTTAAGTAGACAAGCCTAGGATTCAGTTGTCTTTAGTTCAAAAGTAAACTGACTAAAAGCAACTTAATCTAATCTCTGAGATGTGTCTAAACTCTAACCCTTGAACAGTGAATTAGCTGCATTGTCTGATATAGACTAAAGAGAATAATTCAATAGAAAGAGAGGCACCAGCTCCTGAGCCACTTCCATATTCTTTAGCTTTGAAGTTATTACAAAAGACTTGTCAGGGTAACCTCTCTGTCTCTGCATAATTAGGGTGTGCCTTACTGCTGTTGATGTTATGTCTGTCGTTATCCTTTGTCTTTTTCATACACACACTCGCTCAAACTTACATACATAAAAGCTACTGCGGATGTGATAGGAAGGGAGTTTTTCCCCTACACATTCCAAAGAGAACTTCCTATATGGAAGACAATAGCCATGACAACAAATGACTACTTGGAACCAAAATATTTGTCTCCAAGTTCAGCTTTTGCATTAATTTGGTCCTTTATCCTCTCTCCTTGATGACTGCATGTCCTGCAGAGGGATCTGATGTCCAGCCAGAGGTCAAACCCACTTGGAGGCCAGTGTGACATTTCTGAATGTCTGCCTCCGCCCCTCCTCAAAGGGCCATCACCTTCACCAGACGGTTAGGATTCCATCACCTCAATGCGTTCCCAATATGGTTCCAGGTATGTGTTGTGAGGATAGTGTTAGTATTCTATAGAGAATAGGGTGGACTGAACAGCACCTCTTTCAGCCTCTGATTTCTACAGTTTTGGAAATAGTCATAACTAGTGCAGAAGAGTTTTCCTATAGGTTGCTTACATTTACATTGTCATTTAGCAGACGCTCTTATCCATAGTGACTTACAGTAAGTACAGGGACATTCCCCCAAGGCAAGTAGGGTGAAGTACCTTGCCCAAGGACACAACGTAATTTTTCACGGCCAGGGATCGAACCGGCAACCTTCTGAATAATAGCCTGATTCTCTAGCCGCTCAACCATCTGACCCCTGCTTGCAGCAGCTGTGAGTTTGTTGAGTCATGACTTGTGGCAGGGTCCCCTTTTGATATAAAGATGACGTACTTGATGGGTCATGAGAAAGAAAAGGTTCGGAAGGAATTAGATGTATATTTTTTTTCCGCCCATCTGTGTCATTTCTTTAGGACACTCAGCTTAGTTAAACAAAACCTACCTCTCCAGTGCCATGGTATATATTTCAACTGTCTATTGGGGCTTTTGTCATCATGTCCTGTTTTGAATAGGTGGCATACAAACCTTCTTCTTCCTGAACACACACAAACTTTTAAACTCCAGCTGTAGCACACTGTGTGTGGTGTGTGTGTGGAATGAAATCCAATCCTGCCATGGAGAGCAGTGCAGGTAACACCACTCCCCAGCCCCAACAGAGGCCCTTTGTGGCTTCCTCTCCCCTCCGTTTTAACCCCCTGCTATCAAAGGGCTAAGAGTTGCACACACACAGGCTGGTCTGTGGACAATCAGTCCATTTTAATGCAGGGCTGATGTTAAGGGTGGGGAGTTGGCCTGCATACGTTGAGAGAATTGTTTAAGGAATGTATCATGTTGCCATATTTTTCTATCTTTGAGGTTTGTTTTGGTAGTAAAAGGAGGGCTCTGAAGTAGTGGGGGTTGCAATGGGGGAAGCAACATTTGTGGATTGTGGTATGGTATTATACTGGTCTTATTGACGCTTGGGAATGGCCAAATATATGGTCCTATTGGTGGTTTAGTTCTTTGATGTCACCTAGATGAAATACAGTACACTCTTCTCTCATGTTTTCATTGTTTGCAGGTATGTGTGGCTCTCTCTCCCTCTGTGTGTGTGTGTGTGTGTGTGTGTGTTTGAGACCTCTCACTCTGGAGGTGTTGATCTGCCCATCATTACCCTCCCTTTTGTACCCTTTGTTGAGCTCTGTCACTCCTCCTCCAGCTGTGCATAGCGGCTCATGGTAGCCAATCATCCTCTACCACCGCCCTCCACTGACACCATCCAAATCACATTCTCCTCTATCTAATCCACCCCCATCTACCAGCCGCTTCCACAGTCCTTGATTTCTACCACTAACCTCTCTAAGGCTTGCTATTCTTTGAGTGTCAAGCATTTGTTGTAGTAATTATCATAACAAAGCCAGCCTCCACACAGCTTTCCTTGCAGCCTTTGCTGGCCTGACTTGTTTACATTTACATTTTACATTTATGCATTTAGCAGACGCTTTTACCCAAAGCGGCTTCCAAGAGAGAGTTTTACAAAAGTGCATAGGTCACTGATCAAAACAACAAGATAGCCCCAAACATTGCGGATAGCCAAACATGATGCATACATTGTGAAAACCAAATAAGTCCCTAAGGGAAGAACAATAAGAGCATGTAGTTAGACAAGTTACAATTAAACAGCAAGAACCTCAAAAGTGCAAGAGTGTACCTGTGGAAAAAAGCAAGCAACAATAATATATTTCACAGCGAGTACAATAATTTTAAGTTGTTGTTGGCTTTTCATAACCCTTCAGGATTTACTGTTTGTGAATTCCCTGCATTATTGTTTTGATTTCTTGCCAATGGTGGTGACATCAATGACATAACCCGGACCTAGGCGGAAGCGCACAGTCAGGCCGAGATACTGTTAGGCCGAGGAACGGAGAGAAGGTATAAGTTGTTCTTCTCTACCCAATGAGTTTCACTAGCGTACTCCTGTCCACTAAAGTCAAACAAACAGTCTCACCGCCCACTTACGTGTTGTTTGATACTTTAGGTAATTGATACATGAGAGGCTCCATTGACTGGCCCCACTTGGCCTCTCCCTGCCTCCCCAGCACCCAGGCCCCTGCGGTAAGAGAGAGGGGACCCTGTTCTGCCCAGGCTTGGCCAGCCTCCTACAGGACTAGGCCAGAGTTGGTAGGGTCGCTGAGGAAACTATCTTCTTTCCTGGCCCTTCCTTGGGAATACTGGGTTACAGTGTGAGAAGATTTCCAGGATGTTTTTGACAACATGTCTCAGGGGTGTGTGGGGCCGGTGGGAATGCAGGAATGCCACCCCTCTGTGATTTTTGGACAACCCTCCAAAGAGCCACTTCAGAAGTTTACAACTATCATTCTCTATAACAGTTTAAGGTAAAAGTTATTACCCATTTATTACAGAGTCACATGATAGCTTATAAAGTAATATTGTGCCAAAAACAAAGAAATTGCGCACAACATTGGATTGCTTGTTCAAATTTCACCTACAACATGTAGAATAAGCATATCACTCATGTGCTTGTTATTTATACTTTAGCTCAAAAGCAGACTTAACATAATTGCCGCTGGAGGCTGCCCTGGAGGAAAGCGTGTCACCCAAGAAGGTAAACATACAGTGATAACCAAGACCGCCGGTACCAGCCTACAATTTGTAAAAACAACAATTTCTATTGTGCAATTACATAGCTGGCTTTGTCATGTTTCATGCAAACTTGGGTCAAAACATCAATGACAATGCAGTAGGTTGCTATAATAAATATCTTCATAGAAACTCTTTTTGTAGAAATTGTGTAATTCTGTCTGAGTTTTGTAAGTCCAAAACTGGTAGCCAACTGGTAGCAGGAGATCGTTTTGTGAGGTGTCTATAAGAGCAGTCAGGTTTGTGAACTTTTAATTAAGATTTGTAAATAAAGTTAAACGACATACAAGGTTGGTGTGCTACTTGTTGTTGCTACTTTGCTTTTTCTGTCCATAGTCACAGTTGCCTTTCTTGGTCCAACCTCACTAACTGCATTATGTGCATGATTGTTTGCTGTTTCCTCTTAAGTGATGAAAGAGATGCACTTCCTCAGGAAACTAACATGAATAGGCCCTACTGCAGCTTTCAGAATTATTTTATCATCAGTATTGTTTGCTCTGAGATTGGGCAAATATTGTCACCTTGCTGGCAATCTTGACAGGTTTTTCAATCTGTCTTGGTCTCCTCCTCCTGCTCTCTCCAGCCCCCTCTCCTATCCTTCCCTCCCATCCTCCTCTCCTTGTTGAAGTGCAAAGCTCTAAACCAGTCCAGGAAGTCACAGGGAGGTATTTCCTGCATGCTTTGGGTCACCTTGGAGTAGGGGTCGCTAGAAACAGTTGGAGGTCACTTGTCCATGTTTGTGAGTGTGTCTGTGTGTATGTGCATGATTGTGAGTATGTGCTACATCCTTCTCTGCCTCTGAAAAAGCTTCTGCCAGTGCGTTCCCTTAATGAACCTCATATGTGGCGGATGTTTGATGTCACTCTGCAGCAGAAGTTCTCAGGCTCTGCTTCTTTAGTTCAAAGCTGTGGTCATTTACACCTGAGTTGTAATATAGTTAGACTTGAACATGTCATTAGAATGGTAATGTAGTGACAGGTGATATAACACAGACCGAGAGAGAGCTAAATCCCTGCTCAGGTTGACCGAGTCTGCATATGACAAAATAATCTCTGGTATTCAGCTATAGAGCTATGTATGGGTGGCAAGAACACAATTTGAAAGATTTTGTCAGATTTTCTCTGTACTGTTTATAATGACCGTGGTATGGTATTCACGGTTTTAGAGGCCTCCTAGCATGGGCAGGATATATCCTTACTACAGCAAAACTTTTATGATTTTATTGACGTAAACGTTTGTGGGAGTTTGCAGGTGAGTCATGGCAAAGTAGATTCAATCTCCAACCTTCTCTGACTCACACCCAGACTCAAAGTGCAGCTAGAGATACCTTGCATACATCTGTGATTTCCAGCCTGTCTGTGCACGTGTGTGTTTGTCTGTGCGTATTTGTGTTTGTGTTTTTGTAAACCCACCTGCAACTCACTCGCCAGCTACTAACAAACCACATAACATTTGCATAGGACAGGAAGATGCGCACACATTACCATACAGAAGGACAATGACAAATTGTACATATGGAAGACACGATTTAAGTCTAAACAAAGGCTGAAAATGAGAGGCTCTTTTGCAGCGGTTCTATGTAAGTACTATTGTAGATACCCTCACCATCCTCAAGCACCAAATTAATCTGACTGAAGCCCTTGAGTTTTACACCAAAGCAGCTCTCATCAAGCCAGTCTGGGTATCTGCTCACTCTGTACACTAAGTGTGCTGCAGGCTTGAATTAGGAAACCATTGATTTCTGCTCTAAAGCACTCAAGCATGCATCTGTTTCTGTCTTTAACATCAATATATACTGACGAGATGGAACACAAACCAGGCTGGTTCTCCTTTGATCTAAGCTGCAGTGGGAGGGTGTTGAAATAATGAAGGCATAATAAGAGAACAGGCCAGGATTGGCACTGAAAGACATCCTCTTAAGTAGAGAGATGGAGAGAGCGTTCTCTGACTACTGTTGTGAGTCTGGGAATATATGGCCTAAACTTTAACCCCTCATATTCCCTTCTCCTCCATGGCTGAGCAAATCAATTCAGAGCTTCTGTATCCAGTATCAGGTCTCCAACCAGAAGGGGTTACTGTAGTTACACATCCTAGATTCCAAAAAGCTGTTTATTTCTGTGTCCTGTGGTATGGGGGTCAGATGGCTGAGCGGTTAGGGAGTCGGGCTATTATTCAGAAGGTTGCTGGTTTGATTCCCGGCTGCACAAAATGACCTTGTGTCCTTTGGCAAGGCACTTCACCCTACTTGCCTCAGGGGGAATGTCCCTGTACTTACTGTAAGTCGCTCTGGATAAGAGCGTCTGCAAAATGACTAAATGTAAATGTAATTCATGTAAATGTATGGAAATCTAGGCTAAGATATGTTGTTTCCACATGTTCCAAATGAATTCCGGTGGGCTTTTGTGATGATTGGAGTTTTGTGTTTTTTGGCCATGGAGGTATAGGGAAAATCTTCTAGGAGTAGAATATGTCCCAAATGTATGACCACTTGTAGTAGTAACAGATGTATTGGCATGTACATGGAAAATCAGACATTTGATTTTTGGATAACATTTGGTTGATTAGTAGCCTGACGTTGTCATACTCATAATTCTAGTCAGAATATGAGTCTGATACCGCTCCGTTGGGCTGTGAGTATGGGGCGTGTTTCAACGTAACCCGGAAAAAAGTGCCTCTTCACTCAATTGGATAGACCTACAACCAATCAGAGCAAGACCCCAGACCCAACTTCCCGACCAAATCTTTTTGTGGGCGGGCTAAGTTTGGCTGACACCCAGGCTAATTGATTAGCATTTCGGATTCAAAACATACTGTGTAATAAAAAAATTGAAATGTAACCTTAAGAGACCTAAATATTTTGAATACAAGCATGCAGAGACACGAATGTGTGAACACACACACACACACAGTCAAACAGAAACACACAATCACACAGAGAAAATGAAATCTTGGAAAAAGAATTTCAGACAATTATAGTACCTTGCTTTACAATGCTACCTAATAATCAGTTCCACCAGTAGACTAAACATTTAGTGAAAATGCCTTTAGGTTTCTAAATATTGTTATATTGTCTACCCCTAGACTGCTGAGAAGTGTATTTGTTAGTAGTCAACATTAACTGCTGACAATGGTATGACATTTTCATGCCAAAACAGAACAACAATTGCTGACTTTATTAAATCATTAAATTCTTTCTATTTATGCACAATAAAACATTTCTGGTTGTCTTTGAGGCCATGTTTAATGGGTAATTTATTTCTTACATGAGCAAAATGAAACTTTTGAAACTCCAAATCAAATATGAACTTCCCAGTGTTTGTATCCACAGATTCCTTCCAAGTCCAAACTGCACTAGACTGCACACCGCTTTCCTTCCATGGGGAAACATTGCCATAATTCACCCTGGGCTGAGTGGGTGATGTATTCTTTTCATGTACAGAGGAAGCGCAATATCCTGTTCCAGCACTGAGCTTAATACCACACTGAGTCAAGGTGGCCCCTTCTCAAGGACCTGAGTGCTCCTGGAACTAAAGCCACAGGGCTTTCTCAGGCTGTGATATATAAGGTGTCTGTTTGTCTCTGCCTCTTTGTCCGGTTGTTAGGACCTCAGTAAAAGCCCAGACTAATGGGGTGTATGTTTAAAAAACATGGGGGAATGGTTCTTATAATCTGCCTGCCGTTCCCCCTGCTTGACACTCAAACTTTTATCAAAGCCACAACATATTATCCTTTCTATGGCATTATCAGCAGAGGTGTTTGTCTCATATCACAGGATTCTTCTGTGGGGAGATAGTAACACAAGCTGTAGAGCCTGGCAAGTAAAAATGTGGGTCTTGTGTGAGTGATATATCCCTCAACAAAGCATACTTTCAATCTAGGCATCTTCAAATGTAACTTCTAACTTAAATGATAATTAAAAACAATTAAACAAAACTCAAAATGTGTTTTACAATGATAGCTTATATCATTTACTGTTCCCCCCTGCTGCTGTTTACTGAGCAGCCATGTTAGTTTTGCTGTGACTGAAGGACTTTTGTATACAAATCAGTCTAGTCAAACTAGTCCAATTCAAGATGTTTTGCAGGATGATAAAAATACATTACCTAAAAATACAAGACCTAATATTTTGATGTTGAATGTCAATTACGGCAACGCTGCCAAATGTTAATGAGTAATTGTCAGTGATGTAGCATATTTTTATTTGTGTGCAAACATTTGAAATGTGCAAAGGAAAACAGCTGTTGAGGGTTTCACTGTACAGCCACTAAGAACAAGACATACTCTCCCACAACTGGGTGATCCTCCGCCTCTTCTCCGCCATCGTCACTGCTGGTTACCTTGGAAGCAAGGAGAAACTACAGACGTCGTTACCTCTACAGGCAACGCTGACTGACAGAGATAGTGTAGGAATGTGTATCAAATTTAAGCATTTAGAGATGTTTCGTTTTACTTAAACATTTAAGAAATTCATTGAGAACATTTCTCTCCATGGGGTGGCATGCCATTTGTCTTTTGGAGTCAGACAAAGCGGCATTTGTGGCGTAACAATGTCTCAGCAGCGGGTTGTCCAACTCTCCACTGCCTCGCTCGCGCTGGTCTTTGGCAAGGACGAGGAGAGCTCGAGGACCGGTGTAGGAGTATACAATGCCAACACTGCGAGCGGGCAGGAGATTTTTGCCGATTTCAAGGCACAAAATGTACGAAGTTTTTGGAATAAAAGACTAGTAAAAGCTATTGCCGAAGTTTACTTTCAAGGATGGATGGAAAATCTAGTACTTTTCGTCCAGGGGAACGCGAACAATTTGGAGGTATTGAGAGAGGCATGGATGCGCAGGGCGCTGAGGTCACCCAAAGGATTTGTCATCAAAGCAGTCGGTATGTGTCTAAACGTTCCGAATCAATTCAGCCATGACAAGTTCTCTCTCTCTCTCTCTCTCTCTCTCTCTCTCTCTCTCTCTCTCTCTCTCTCTCTCTCTCTCTCTCTCTCTCTCTCTCTCTCTCTCTCTCTCTCTCTCTCTCTCTCTCTCTCTCTCTCTCTCTCTCTTTCTGTCTCTCTCTGTCTCTCTTTCTGTAAATATAATGTCTGTGCTATATACTTTTGCCTTTGGAAAATAAACATAAAATGGTGTTTTCGCTATCAAGTCTTGACAAAATCCCTTGTGACTGTTAGACCTTTATGATAGGAATATTGCAAATATTGCCATAATTATAGGAAGCACAGGTTATGCTCATGTTTGTCCTGAAGAATTATTGTTAATGAAAGTTTTAAATCCTTTACATTGCCAAAGTGACCTATGTCCTGTATTATACCACAACACTGCAGTAGCAACACAGTCACACCCATAAAACTGCATCCAGTAGGCTACCCTCCAAAAGGGGGGTTAAAACAGCTAGTGCAATAGTTTGGTCCTGGATTTTAGCTTTAATTTATATATACAGTAAGTGCACCAGTCCCAAGATTTCTTAAGTGTGATACCCAATGAAAGTATTGCTGCCCAAAACAACAAACAACAACCAACGTTTTTATTCCAATGAGCTGCTGACTGTCAGTCAGTCATCCCCTACCGATGGATCACTTCATTAAGGAGGAACGTGAAGCAGTGGAATGTGAAGGAGAGGAGGACCACACAGGGACATATGGAGGGGGAGGTGAAAACGGACAGTATGTTTCAGACCCTATAAGCTTCACCACAAGCTCAGCACAATTGCTCACATACAAGCAACATATGGGGTCGAGAGCAAGCCTGCCATTACGACAGGCATTATCAGCCCAAACAAGCAGAAGTACACAGTTTACAATCTCATAGAATGTGCTCACATGTCCACATGGTTTACTACTGTCTCTTTGTGAGTCGGTCAACAGTGAATCACCCCTACGCTGGTTGCCAACCAGCCCTGAGTCTCCTCTACTGCCCAGTCTCAAGATTAGTGTACCCACAATTCATGGGCGGAGAGGGACGAGAGGTTTATTGCAGACGGGTAGCAAGGCCTTGACATTGTCTTAATGTCAACATTGCTAGCTACCCTGTATTATGAATGACTTTTAAGGCACATTTGAACTGGCTAATATCCTTCTGTCCCATCTCTGACTAAAGGTTTGAAAACAGTCAGGGATTCTGATGGGTACATTTTAGTGTCAGTTAAGGTGTTTGGTTTGTGTGTAGTGGGTTTGATAACTGTGCAGAGAGAACTAGAAAGAGGGAAGGAATAGGAAGTGGCCTATCTGGTTGATTCTCCTCAATGTGTCCGGGTGTAGAGAGTTGAGCGAGGAGAGGATAAGGAGAGGGTTAGAGGGATTGGGAGGGGGTGATGGGTCTGGTGACTAGGTCAGGAGGTTGGGGTTTGAGGATGGGATGAGGAGAGCTAAGGATTTGGATAAACAGACCCTGTTGTTATCGTGGTGGGAATGCACCCTGCTGGTACAAGCACTAACCTCTCATACTCAAGTCACTTTGCGGTGAGGTTATCTGGTGAAGTTCTCTCTCCCTCAGTTTTTCTCTCACACACATACTTTTTCAGTTTTCTCGTTACTATCTCTGAGTAACTTTTTAATTAACTTTTGACTTTTGTGCATCAGTAAACAATTCCAGAAATGATTCTTTAATAGTTTCCAGTGTTTGCAGTTATATTAGTTAGAATATCACAGAGGTCAACCCCGAGATTCATAGCTTCATCGCTTAGTGTAGGTCAACCTGTCATCCAAACAACTTCTCGCACAATACTGCACATCCTTAGGTTCTGAGGACTATACCTCGATTTCATACAGTGCCTGGTTCTGGAGACATTCAAGCCACAGACAGACGGACAAAGAGATTCCTGTTTTTATAATTAGATATAAGGCTGTGTTCACAATGACAGCTACTTTTGCATTATTGAGTGGCTTCGCATTGTTACTGGTTGCAGAATAGAATCAGAATCAGAATGAGCTTTATTTAAATCAGAATCAGAATTCGGTTTATTCACCATGTATGTTATACAAACATGGAATTTACTGTGGCAGGGAGGTGCAAACACAGTAAATTCCGTGTTTGTATAACATACATGGCGAATAAACCGAATTCTGATTCTGATTCTGATTTGCCATGTAAGTTCACACAAACAAGGAATTTACTGTGGCAGAAAGGTACATACGATAAACATATACGAATCTTAAATAGTCTAAATAATTCTAAACAATACTATACAATGTAAAATATAAAATAAGATATAAAATAAGATATGACTGGTGATTTTGTGGAATGTGAAATAAAGTGATAGATCGACTTTTTAAATAAATGTGTTAGTGACAGTGGAAGTCCTTAGCCTTATTGATGAAGCCAGCTGCGGATGGAAAGAAACTGTTCTTATGGCGTGAGGTTCTGGTCCTGATGGACCGCAGCCTCCTGCCGAAGGGGAGTGGGTGGAACAGTGTGTCCAGGGTGGGAAGGGTCGGCTACAATGTTTCTTGCTTGCCTCAGGGACCTAGAGGTGTGACTATGCATGGATCTAAGGAGTGAAACATTTATGTTGCCCTGTGATGTAATGAAGTGTCCTGTTTTTCTCAGTACTGTCATTTATGGCAACTATTGTTGTTTGTGGTATCACTGTCAGGGCAAATGTGGTGAACTTCAAAGTGTATAGATATATGAAGATCTCTTTTCGCTCTCACTCACTCACTCACTCACTCAATCACTGTCTTTCTGCCTGTAGTAATGTTGTAAGAATGTTCAGTTTAGCAAATGGCAAAACATTGTTTTTTGTTACAGACAAAAATATAAGTAGTCTAGCTGTGTGACTACTAAACTGTAATGTCTTGTAGGTAAATGCTACATCACAGAGTCCGCTACTGAGCTGTGCACTGTGAAGTGTGCAGAATCTTTTTTTAGATGCCAAAGAAGGTAGTGATGCGTTTCTGAAATGGTCCATTTAAACCAAGGATCTTTCCTGACATTAAGCTCCCTGTAAACCCCTTTTTCATCCTGTCATTGGGATGAAAGTGTTTTGGTGTCTCCTTTCATGAGATGATTTTGTCTGGGTCTCAGGTCTCCAACTAATGGTCGTAACTTTCCCAGATGTCAGCTTATTAGTCGTGTCGCCCTCATGCTGGGTCTTACAGGGGTTAAACGGCCCACCCTGCCCTGATCAAGCATCAAAGGTCAAAGGTGTCTTTCCTTTCAACTAACTAGGCCCCTCAGGGTCATGGGACTTAATAGGGGTTGTTGGTGAGACCCACATAAAATTTGCATCCCCAGGTGTTCCTCATAGGAAGCTAGTCCTGTGTGTGTGGATATTTTTGTGTGTGTGTATTATTGAAAGGGTCTACAAGAGGACTATTTCAATCTGTTATTCCAGCTCAAATGCTTCTAATGACCTTACAGGACCAATACCATTATTAAAATGGTCTGTAATTGTATCTAAGCTACAGAGAACACAAGAAGGTTTTGCAAAGCAACCAAATATCTTCTCCCAAACTTATCCAGTAGCCTGTATGAATGGACAGGACATTTTGGCAGTTTATCTGCAGGACAACTACACATGCTACCTGACTATTTAAACCCTGGTATGATTGTGTTGGGTGGGGTACTTTTGTCAGTCCCCATTCCCCTGTCAATCATTGGCCAACATGGAGGATGATTAACTGAACTGTCCAGTACATGTGGCTTTGGGCCAATGCTGCATGTCTGTCTGTTTTCCTTGTGGTGCCTTGACTGCAGTTTCCTGAAGGCTATGTGCTGATTCCAGATAATGTATTATTAGGTCTTAATAGGAAACAGAGCTTGCTCCCACCATTATCAAACAAGATTCCTTCCTTGTCTGTGCGTGCGTGTGTCTTTGGATCTGGGTGTGTGTGTTGCACACGCTGCACATCATTTGTTAGCTACATCCTCTAACCATTTAGCCCGGAAGCTCCCCCTTGGTGAGAATCACACAGACACAGCCCATTTATTGACCCGAGTATTGAGTTCACCCATAGGGCTGGATCACTGCCAACAATACCAAACAAGGACGTTACTTAACTTTAGCCTATGGACCCCATCAGCCGTATGGGAGCCCCTTTATTGGATTCAGCTTGAAAGTGAGTCAGGGAATAGGGAGGACAGGTATGATATTATGATCCTATTATAATTATATTACACTCACTCTGGTATCACTTTGCTTCCTGAGGGGAAGTATTATTTTTCTTATTTAAGTTTTATAACAGCAGATCTGTGATGATGAAGCTTACATTATAAGATAAGAGTTTTCTTATCACAGAGCACAGTTATTAAGATACAGGGCAGTTATCGGTCAGCCTTGTAGGTTGGGGTTCACATGGCGGACAGGCAGGGGAGGTCTTCTCCAAATTGTGGGATAACAAAGCTGTTTTTTTCTTACATAGCGCAGAGTGGGTCGAAAGTGGAGGAAATGGACTTCATATGGGCTCAATGACCACCATGACTCTTGATTAGGAGGTGTGGTAGTCTTGTAAACCATTGCCTAGTCTCTCAGGATGGTCTGTGAGTGCATACAATGGTGAGGTTTCTTGGGTGGAGCGTACTGGAAACACCTGGAACTTCTAAACATGGCAGAGAATAGAAGCTTGTGAAACTGCTGACCTGGATTCTTTTGAGCTTGGTGGTCACTTTTTGGTTTGTGCTAGGGTAAAATCGCAGAATAGCAGAATTTCTGACCTTAGTAGGGCTGGGACTAACTCGTATCCCAAGTCTTGTCTTAAACCTATAGAAACAAACATGGCTATGTCTTAACTTATGACAGGCGTTCCATCATTGAAGAGGATGACGGGGGCCACGTTAAGGGACTTGAGCCCTAAGTTAAAAACAATCTTTAGACTATTGAGAGCTGTGTCCATTTTTCTACTTTCTGACAAGAACACCAGACATATAAGGGATGGGGGTGATGTGTTCTGAACTTTCTCATGCTTTATGGTTGAAGACAAAGACACTGCTGAGGAGGTTCTGCTAACACTGGACCAGCAGGCCCGTTTTGTGTTTCTTACGTTAAAGTTCACTGCCAGTCCTAAACAGTTGTTCACAGGCATTATTTAGGCTTGTCCTGGCTGTCGTACCAAACAAACTAAGATGAGTAATAGCAATAGCACGTTTTTGTAGATTTTTTGGTACCACACCTAACACCACCCAGGTATTATACTGTATTACCATGGGATGTTAAAATACAGGGTTCTCCTCTCCTACATTGTTATCAGTCTTGCCCTCTGTTCTTTCCGTCTATGTTTATAGGAACAACAGTGCTACAAACGTGGTTTTATGTGTTAATATCCTCAAGACTGAAATGTGAAATCCCTATTTTGAATTTGAACCATGACCTAAAAGCCTGGTTGTGTTGAGTCCCACACCCTACTGAATGAAAGTCAGACAGCAATGTGTCTTCACAATGTGTGTTGCCATAGGGATGAAACGCACAACAAAGCCTGTCTCTGTTTAGTCCACCGGATTTGAAAGGCATCAACTCAAATGTTCCCGTAATAGCCAAGAGCAATTTATTTAGACTATTTATATATTTTACACACAAAAATAAAGAAACTTTTATTCACCATTTCATACTTGGCATACTTCTAATCTGTTTAGGACTCTTAAACGTTCCATAAAGACACATTCAATGACTGTATTTTGTATGATTATTAGCCCAGTTAAGAGTGGCCATGGAGACAGCCCTCCCAAACGGCTTTGTCAGAGATGAGCAGGTTTATCCATGTATCACCTGTCTTAGAAAGTCATCATGAAACACGACTGCGCAGATTGTTTCAGTTTTATCACATGGTAAGGAGGATATAATTAGGGTGGAATCACTCACCTGTGCTGTTTTGACAGTCTTACGTGGTGGGAACAAGCATTCTATTGTTACATGTAATTGGTTGGGTGTAATGTAACTCAATTATAGAATTGCATGGCAGACGCTCCACCTACACTGTTAGGTGGAGCACTAGGTAATCGATAGAATCTACTTCCCGCTCTTAGTAGAAATATTGTGAACAAACTAATCTCTCGCTTATCACCTAAAATAATTTTTGATAAAAACCCAACACAACCTGTGCAGGGAGGGAAAAACTTTGGATGAAAACATCTGCTATGCTAGCAGCCTATGTAAGGTCAAGGGAATCTTTTCACTGGGTTTTATGGGCCTATTTTACTGCTACTTAGTCCACATCTGTGTGCACCATAGAATACTGGGAGGCTTAGCTTGTAAAGGCCTATAAGTGAACACACACAGATATACACACACACACACTGTAGGGTGTGGCAAGGAGCCCAGCTACGACACTAGGACAAAGGGAACTGAGTGCTAGGCGGGTGTGGTAACATTAATCAGTGCTGAAATCTTTCCTGTTCCCAACAGCGCATTTGAATGTGTGACTTTGTTTCTCTTTCAAAAATCTGGCAGTTTGTAGTCTACTCCACTGGTTCTTTCAGGCATGTTTGTGATAAGGTCACTGAGGTTTTATTGTTTGTTTGTTTGAGCCAACTTCAAGTTTGCTCAAAGAAGTACAGTCTATCCCTAATGAGATGGGTAGCAGATTAACCTGTTTGCTTATTGGAACACAAAGGATTAGAGAGGCAAGATAAGGAGAGGTCTATTTTACAGACAACTGGGTCTGTGTGTGTGCTTGTATGTATGTGGTATGTGTTTGTGAGTTAGTAATAATGGGTTTAATTTTAAACTCGATCTTGAAAAGGGAGTCAGATGGCTGAGCGGTTAGGGAATCGGGCTAGTAATCTGAAGGTTGCCAGTTTGATTCCCGGCCGTGCAAAATGACGTTGTGTCCTTGGGAAAGGCACTTCAGCCTACTTGCCTCGGGGGTATGTCCCTGTACTTACTGTAAGTTGCTCTGGATAAGAGCATCTGCTAAATGACTAAATGTAATGTAAATGGTTTGGACTTGGACAGATGACATGTTCTTAATGCTATCTCAGGAAGTTCAGAGTCCTTTTGGCAGTTTACAGTATGCTACATACTATAAACTCCATAATGCGCGTGTGTCACACACAGTATATATTAGGTTGATATTTCTCTCTACTTCTCTCTCTCTCTCTTGTGTGAGACGGTCTGTGTGTGTGTGTGTGTGTTTGTTTGTGTGTATTTGTTTGTGTGTGTGTGTGTGTTGGGGGGTGGTGGGTGGTTGGAAGGACATTGTTGCGATCAGATCTCAGAAGTTTTATAGATACTGCAGTTGTAGCGCCAGTAGCGGTAGCAGCCTATATGTCAGAAAGACAGAGAGGCCAGTCAGTAATGTAATCTTATTTCTTAATGGGAGTCATGCGGCCCTCAGGGGCCCGCTCCCCTCAGTGTGAATACATGTGGTATTTCTCAGTCAGGGTCAGGAGCCAGGCAGACCAGTGTGAGGAGATAGGACAGCATTTGTCTGTCCATCTGTAGCTCCGAAACTTCCTCTCTACCAAGTATTTGTCTAAGGTATTTGAACAGATGTAGAGATCTTTGTAAATAAGTGAATACAGTAAATGAATGTAGAAAGCTGTTCATTCATGTTGATGGGACTTTTCACCTTACCAAAAATCCAACTCTTCTGTTATTACAGTGGGGTCCTCTGGCTACTCTCTCCTGGGCACTTCTCACTTTTGTGTCGCTTCCCTCCTTGTGGCACAGGTTTGCGTTGCCATGGTGTCCAGAGGGGTATTCATGTTGTGTGTGACAATGGGTTTAATGTCCGTGGCCTGGTCTTATATTACATGAGCACAGAGTTACGTTACCACCCCCCCACCCCTCCCCCAGAGAAAACAGTTTCACAAGAGAGACAGTCACACCTTATAATGTTAGAGAGCTAATCCCCTTGCAGGATTACTGTAACAAGTATTTTCCCCACTCTGTTCAGTAAAAAACTACTTAAATCATTAAAAACCTATCTCTCAGATCTCTTGGTGTCCATCGTCTTTTTGCCTGTCTGCTCTGTCTGATGGTGGAAGGTTTTGCCAGCCATTGTAGTATAAATGTAAATATATGTTAATGAATATGGGTGTCAGGCTCTGTATCCCCTTCTTTTCACCCCTCATGAAAAAACTAGCAGGATATCCTTCTCAGAACCAGGACAATAAGCCTAATACAGCGCCCTGGTAATGGACACACCACATGGGTTACCATCTAAACAACATGGGTAGTGTTTTCCTACCCTGTTCTCTAATGAAGGGCAACATTGCTCTTGTTTATCCTCTATAATCAGTGCACTAACTCCTTTGTAAAAATATTGTGTAAATAATCTTTTTTCACGTCAACCCACTGACCATGTCTTCCAATGATCTTGTTAACCCCAGACAGGAGCTGTTGCCATGGGGACAGCCTTGCAGGTGTTCCTATTGGACGTGCACACAATAGAGAGAGCAAGACTCAGTGAGGCTGTTATTGAGACATCAGCTTTTAAGGCAGCCTCGGGTAGGTTTGGGCACATCTGGTCCCCGATTCCTCCCCATGTCAAAGAACAGAGCCCCTATCTGGGGCCTTTGAATAGCCTAACTTTTCATCTTTAACTATAGTAAATGGTAAATGGACTGCATTTATAAAGCTCATTTAATGGACCATCACGGTACACCCAAAGCGCTTTACAGTTGCCTCTCATTCGCCTATTCACACACAAACACACACACACACACACGGCGATGGAGCTGGCATTCAAGGTGCTAGCCTGCTGAGCCACAGCTGCCGCTTGCTGACGATGGGTGTTATGTGTTTGATTTAGGCAGTCAAACTTTACATTTAAATAGTGTCGTGTCATATCCTCTTTCCCGCTTGACATGTCAACACTCACAGACCGTACGCACATATGTCTAAGGAATGGAATAATATCCCTAATCAGAGAGCTGCCGCAGAGGGCAGACATATACATTTGGGACTTGCTGTTACACCCACATGTACACATACACATACATGTACACATACACGCACAAAGGGAGTCAGATGGCTCGGCGGTTAGGGAATCGGGCTGTTAATCAGAAGGTTGCTGGTTTGATTCTTGGCCGTGACAAATGATGTTGTGTCCTTGGGCAAGGCACTTCACCCTACTTACCTCGGGGGAATGTCCCTGTACTTACTGTAAGTCGCTCTGGATAAGAGCGTCTGCTAAAATGTAAAAATATCACAAAAACAGTATAAGTGATGAGCCTAATTTTAGTCTGATACACTTCACCAACAATTAATGTTTACTTTCATCCCCCGATTACCAGCACAGCTCCTTCATTTAGCACTGAGTCGCTGATTAACGAAAACCTGTTTTCCTTGGTCTTAAAGGAGGTCATGGTCATTGGCCTATGTCTGCGTCTGTTATCGGTCACAGTTCAGCTTTCTCAGAGGGCAGCTTGTCTCACCCTGGTTCCTTGGTAATCATTCAGCTGCTCACAGAGCAAAAGCTGGCCTCCTTAATATTTACATTTAGTCATTTAGAAGACACTTTTATCCAAAGCGACTTACAAGAGAGAGCTTTACAAAAACTGCATAGGTCAATGCTCATAAACAAAGCGATAGCCCCCAAAACATTGCGGTCAAGTTTTGGCTAACTTATTTGCTTTTCACAATGTATGCATACATTGTGAAAAGCAAATAAGTACCAATGGGTGGATCCAGAAGAGCATGTTAAACAAATTTCAATTAAACAACATGATCCTCGAAAGTGCTAGAGTATACCTGGAGGAAAGCAAGGAACAATAATATAATTCACAGCGAGTACAAGCAGTTAAATCAGTTACAACTAACCAACAAGTGCAGCGAGTCCCTCAATAAGTGTAATTGTGTTCCTGGAGGAAATAAACTAACATCTGATCCAACAAATCGTTCTTAAGTACCGTTGTACTCCCGGAACAAGTGCGTCTTTATCAATATAACAATATAACACAACATAAGTATATATATATTTTTTTTTTTACTTTACCCACGCTTGTTTGAGGCGTAATGTCCCTACCAGAGTACAACACGGTACAAATCGCTGCAAACACCATTTCTGTAAGCGACGTGAGGACATTATCTGTGGATTGTAACTGTGTCAGTCTTACCATGTTGCCTTGCTTTTGCATTGACAAGTCCCAGACTGGCAGGTTCATGTTGAAGCAGAACTGTACCATGGCTTTGACCCCAGCTACATCTAGCGCCAGTTCAAGGGCCAATGCCTTTTCCAGTAGTAAACTACCCCATAAAAAACTGTTTGCCTGAAGGAATAAAATCACTTAATCTGATGTGTTTCATTAACTGTGTTATGTGAGGGAAATCTGTCACAGTTTCTAATCATTGGTTGTACAGAGAAAACACGTTCAAATGCCTGCTGGTGTTTTGAATGGAGCTTGATTTAGTACTTCAAAGCCAACTGGTGTGTCTGTGAGGTGGCCTCTAGACTTTGTAAATGTGTAATTGGACAGCAGTCAGTCTTTTGGTCGGCTGGGTTCTGATGTGCGTGTGGGTGAATATTTTCAGGGTGTAGAAGGACACTGTTCTTACAAGGACACAGCAGTATTTATCTATAGACCTCTCTTTCTGACTGTATATCGCTCTCACTTCCTCTCTTACTGATTTTATACATCATATGGTGCCAGTCACATTAGTTCAATGGCGATTCAAAGAAACAATGTGTAAGTGTGAAATGTGATAACCCAGCAGGCAACTTTTCAGCTGCTGTTCAGTGGAGTAATGGAATTCTGTGGTCTGACTATACTACCGCTATACAAATATACGTATTGAGATGGAGGTTGGGGCTGTTTCACATACCTCAAAGGACCACCCCAGTGTTATGATTTCTGAGGTGGAAGTTGACTGTAAACTTAACCTGAAAATGTATTCTGGCAAATGAATATGCGTGGGAGTGTCTGCTCTTACCCAGGTGCTTGCACATACAGATGTGAAGGTGGATGTGTCTAACTTGATTCGTCTGTGTTGCAGGTGACCTGTCACCAGTGCAGATGCTGCCTGTCCCCCAGTCCCAGTTCATCCCCCTAGCCGAGGTGCTGTGCTCTGTCATCTCAGACATGAACTCCTCCCATGTCACTGTCAACCAGGAAGCTCTCATCAACCACATGAGCAAGGCTCACCCAGGTATTTATTTAATTATTTTGTATGTTCACGTAACTCTCTGGACAATGTTGCTTCTGCAGCCCCCCCCCCCCCCCCCCCAATCATGAATCAATAAAGCGCTATTTTCTTAACATTCTTAAAAATATATTCTATAGGACATACATTCCTTGTATTGCGCCGGATTCATCCTTCTCCTCATCACCTCTTCTTTCTTTATCCTATTTAGGAATGACAATCCCAACCCAGGACATCCTGTACAATGCTTTGGGGACTTTAATTAAGGAGCGCAAGATCTACCACACAGGAGAAGGCTACTTCATTGTCACACCCCAGACCTACTTTATCACCAACAGCCTGGTCAGAGAGAAGAGCTGGTGGACCTCCGGCTCTGGAGACAACGAGATGCCGTCTCCCCCGCCCATCACATACCTCCTCAGCAACGAGGCTTGCATGGACGCCAACGCACAGCCCCCCCTGGTGGCTCACTGCAAGTCCTGCAGCTGCTTTGCTCCACAGCAGCCCTCTTCCAGCGTGGCCACACCCGCAGCCACTGCCACCCCTCCCTCCGTCCCCGACCAACATTCGGTCTCCATCTCCATCAGCGAGTGCACCGGCAAGAGCCTGAAGTGGACGCGACCCTCCGACCACAAACCGTCCGTCCAGAACCAGTCCACCTCCACAGCAGCGGACTACCAGGCCAGTGAGGTCAGTAAGACCACGGGCACCACCGCCACTGCCAGCCGCAAGGACAAGGACTACAAAGACAAGCCTGGCCGCAAGTTTGGCCTCAGCCTCTTCAGGAGGAATGGAGGGAAAAAAGACAAACCAAAGAAGGAGTATGCCTCGTTCTCGGGCCAGTTCCCACCGGAGGAATGGCCGGTGAGGGACGAGGATGACCTGAACAACCTGCCGAGGGACCTAGAGCATGCCATCATTCGGCGTATCAACCCTGAGCTCACCGTGGACAACCTGACACGCCACACAGTCCTGATGAAGAAGCTGGAGGAGAGGGGGGAGAGGTGCACAGCTGACAGGGAGCGGCCAGCCGACAAGGGGGTGGACAGGGGAGATAAAGGGGTAGACAAGGGCATGTCTACTGAGATCCTGAATTCCTCCAAGGCCAAGCACCACCACTCCTCCAGAACGGGGTTAGGAGCAGGGAGGAGGTCTGCCCCCAAGGCCTGTCGCAGCAAGAGGAGAGCCCACTCCTCCAGGGAGAAGCAGAGGGAGAGAGACAGAGAGAGAGACAAGGGGAAGAGGAAGGCGCCTCAGTGTGTGGATGAAGACCCAGGGACAGAAGACCCGATTCCTTCTCATCTCAGACCGGAGGTCCCTGTCGATGAACCAGACCACCTCGAGGACCCTGGGGAGGGGAAATGCCTCTATAAGAAACGCATAGACAACCCCTTTCAGAGTGCACCAGGGTTGGACTCAGCTACTACCATTACCACCCACAACCCCTGCAATAGAGACCAGAAAAGAAGAGAGCCCAAGGAGGGGAAGACAGGAGCAGGGAGGAGAGAGCGAGCAGGACACCGCTCCAAATCCTGGGACCCTCACAGAGCAAGAATGACCGCCGCCGAAGCAGAGCACCCTGGGAAGTCCCACACGTCCGAGGACAGGTCTTATGAGTGTCTTCCCGACCACGGTTTCACCACAGACCCCCTCCTCCGCACCAGCCCCAAGCCCGGCAGAGAGCTTCCAGCAGACTACGGCTCAGCCTACCCCCAGAGCAGCACGCTGAGGATAGAGGACAAGGTCAAGCACCAGAGGGAGGGCAAGAGCAGGGGCAGAGAGAGCAGGGAGAGCTGGGAGAGGGGGGAGGGAAAGCACAAAATCCTGCAGGAAGGAGAGTGTAGAGGTGGGAACAATCAAAGGCATCCAATCAGCCAAGCTAAAGGGGATGACCACCCCAACACTCCCCAGCCAAATAAAGATACTAATCCCATCCTCCCAGCCCCTCTCTATGATCTAGTCTCCACCCACCCCTACGACCCAGCCTGGGCTAAGCCCTCTGTCCAGCACAGACTGTCTCAAAGACATGCAGACTTACAGGAAGATGCCAACCACAGGCTGTCATCGTATCAGAAGCCCCGCACTACAGCGGGTAACCAGCAGGGGGCATATAACAACAACAGATGTCCTAAAAGCCCAAGTCTGGAAGAGAAACAAATAGCAGAAAGTCATGTCTTCATGGGACAGAGGGATGGCGACCACCACAGACCATACCAGAGAGGGGAGGAGGAGGAAGAGGATGCCTGTAGCTCCCTCTATTTGAGTGAGGAGGGAGGGATGAACAGCAGAGAGGTCTTTAAGACAGGGATAGTCGACCCGCAGTCTGTCTACCAAGACAATGATCCCGATCCACAACCCCAAGAGCTCCCCGGTCACTATCAACACTCCCGCCACCACCTTGACTCCTACTCCCCCTACAACCACCCCCACTCCCTACGAAGAAACTGGGACAGCACTTCTCCAGAGGACAGCCACTCATCCACCCAGCAGAACACCCCTCGAACCTCTGTCAGACCAGAGGAGAACAGCTGGAGTGGGGGGCCTATCCACCACCACCAGAAAACCCAATCTCCAGATGCCAAAAGTAATCCGAGCCCCAGACAAGCAGCGCCCCTACTGGGGGAGAGAATGCACGATGCCAGCCTCAGCTCGGATCACCTGGATCATACCGAGGCTGCAGACAGCAGCATCTTTGACTACTGCCAGACCAGTGAAGTGGACTCAGACGCAGAGACCCTGCACAAATCAGCTGATGAGGGCGACGGGGAGTCCGTTCACTGGGGTTGTGAGGCCGAGGAGCAGGAAGAGAGTTTTGATACCCTGCGTGAGCGAGGAATTCCTCAGAGCCCCGGTGCAAGTCTGAGCACGGTGGGCGGAGCACAGGGAGGAGAGATGGGGGAGACGGAGGTGGGAGGAGAGAGCCAGAGCATCACGGGCGACAGCGGGATTGACTCCCCGCGGTGAGTGGTTCTACCTTGGTTCAGGTTTCAGACTGTCAGTTCAAGTGAAAACATCGGGTGAAAATCTCCTCTGGGAGGTCCTAGTAGTGCAGACACTTGGCTCTGAGCCAGTGTTTATTAGTGCTCACGCCTTTCCAGTCTCCAGCTGTGGGCTTAACCCACTGGGCTGCAGATAAAGATTGCACCCTGGAGGAATTCAGACTGAGCCACAGTGAAAATAAGCACCAACTGGGTTTAGTTGACCCCATAGATTGCTCTCGTTGACCTTACCTCCAAAGTGTGTGCTATGGCTTCTCTCTTCTTTTCACTTTAACTGGAAGTAAAGCTGAACAAACAGCTTCCTTTTTCCAAAGACACTAGCTGGTATTTAGACAGAAGAGAATGATTATGGTGATTATTATGTAATTACTGAGGTATCTTTGCCTTCTTGTTTTAAAGAAAGACAGTTCTGTTTCCCTCTTCTGTTGGCACCAGCTGTTCTTTTCCTTGGATGGAGTGTTTCTGTGAATGTCTTATCCGTTATTTCAGTTAACATTAATGAAGCTACCTATTTAAACCTTGCTCTGTTGGGGTTTTTCCCTTTAGGACTCGAGTCAGCCTCTCATCTAACAACACTGTGATCCTGGAGGGGCTGAAAAGGAGGGGGTTTCTACAGAACTTGGAGAAACTGCATTCCAAGAGCACTGCCATGAGACCACAGAGTTCCCTGCTTCAGCTCACTCCTGTCATGAACGTATGAGTCCAGTGAGCCTCTGAGTAAGAGCCCATTGGGCCCCTGGTGGAGCTCTGTGTGAGAGCCCATTGGGGCCCTGGTGAAGCGCTGTGTGAGAGCCTTCTAATGCAGCTCTGTAGCTGGCTCCTGTCATATGTGTGACACCTGGGTCATGTAGCTCAAAAGTGCAGGGTTGTAGCTCTATGGTGCTCACTTCAATAGTGTACAGATGTATATCTCTGTTTCTGTAAATACAAAATGCAAATATAAAACCCCTGAGCTGCATCTGTTTAACATTAGGTTGATGGTTCTTGTTTTATGCATGGTTTACTAGTAGCTGGTTTTACTACATACGTTTTGTACAGTGATTAAAGCTATAAATGTTTTTGTTCCACAAAGCTTGAAATGACAATGACAAATTTGGTATCCTTCCTTTTCTTGTCTTTTCCATTGTAGCCATTAGGCACTAATAAAGGTTTATGTACCTCAAAGTATCACTGCATTGATATATTACTTTACAAACTCTACAAGTTCCATATAATAAGCATAACATGTTTCACTCATTTCTAACATGACTGATTCAAACCAGGATCTGCAGGCAGAGCTTATCAGCCTTGGGTGTTTCGGGACAGTTCCATGACTTTTCTGGGGAAGCCTAGGTGTACTGAATTGTGAGCAGTTTGAGGTGTGCCAAATATCTAGCTGACATATGCTGATTACTTTGAATCCTGCATTATTTACACAACATGTGTCTCTTTTAGTGATAATTGACTTAGTTTGTATGGAGTTATTTGAATTTAATACTGCTGTTAATTCTAAATTTGAGAGACTTGGGTGCAAAATTTGAGTGTTCGGGTGAGTGCCTGAGTTGAAACTGAATATGGAAATTTAAATAAGTTAAAGGCAATAAGTAAAATGTAATTTTAACCATTAGATTATATTTGTCTGTGAAATATTACATACAATATTCCACTTCAAATTCAAAATTTCAGGTTTAGTTTGTGCTAAAACTAAAATATCACCATAGATTTGTCTTCTCTAAATAGTTTGAAATAGATGTAGTGGGTTGTGTGTTCGGAGTCAGACCATTCAACTATTCAGAGAAGGCAGATATAAAAAAAATAATAGTATAAAAGTAAAAATAAAAGTATTTACCCATAAAATGGGTAAATACATGAAAAGAAAAAAAGTTTCTCCATGTGGACAAAGAAATACTTTGCAACACATTCAGATGACATTGTGAGATGGTAAAGCATGCATGCCCCCTAGAGGACATGGGAAACAAGAACATGGCTGCACTTTGCAACGTAACTCCAGTCAAATAATTATATTTTCAACAAATGGTGTTTATCTCACAATAGTTTATAAAACTAAATTATAACATCCAGACAGGAGAGAAGAGGCTGACAGTGAACAATCTTTATTTATCCATATGTGTGCCATTCAGATCTGGGAGAAATGGTACAGAGTAGAGCCTTTACATAGAAGCCTACATGGATTAATTACATTGTTACATCCTTTTTTTCTTAATTCAACCTCTAAGAAATCTACAGTGAGGCCAATCAAATAAGACAGGGACAAATTAAAAGACAATAATGATAGCAACAGTGTAAACACATGGTAATATACATAAAAGCAAAAGTAGGAATAAGTATCAATAATTCAAAATTAAAATGTGGGGTAAGTTAGTATGGATACAAAACACAAAGGAGAAGTTGCCAAAACCTTTGACTTTTTTCTGATAACAGCTCGGCATACATTTCTACATCAGCATGCAATAAGGCACCTATCTAACACAAGGAAAAAAGCCTATGCTACGGTTTTTAAAGCACAATTGCTGTCAAAAAAAGTAAATATTGCTCAAAATAATGTTCACTCCCATAAAAACAGTATCCCTCGTTCCCTTTCAAATGACCCAAACCATATCTAAAAAAAAAAATACATCAGTTTGTAAAAGACGTACATGGAACAGTAAATAGAGCGCCGTGTTGTGGAGTTCAAAGGAGGGCATTCCTATTAAATCAAGCTATAATCCTGTCATTTATTGATAGGTATACATAATATTCTATTACAATGTCAATTTTGACAGCTCTGCAGTGTGATATTAAGAATGACCTCTATCTATACATTGCTAATTAAATTTCTCTCCAAAGTCATAGCAAGAAATAATTCTTTAACATTTGTGTCGTCACATCTCAGTAATATACATTTGGTGCTTGAGTATAGGGAAATGAATAGGAAATAATCTGGACGCAAGTTGACTTGAAATAATGCTACCAAATGGTTTTATTTTCTATGCATTTCCTGCTTCTCATTTGTAATTGCATCCCACTTTAGCACTAGGAGTATTGCTCTCGCTGCAGTCTGTTCGGTAGTACAGTACTGAACTCTGAAATACCAACACACACCATTAATTTAACCTGATAGAGCGTTCTAGATAATAGCCAAAATCAAGGAGCGCTTGCATTTCCTGGTAGCCAACACAAAATTTAAAGAACTTTAAGGAAAAGGAGGGAGACTAAGTGGATTTCACTATCAAAAATGTCATCTGGAACAAAACGGCACACTACCTATACATATAAAAAAGAAAATCAACAATTATTTACATAGGATTTCTTTGTCTGCTTCATATAAGATACAGAAGGTGAAATGGGGTGAAAACATTACAATGGGTAAATGGCTAATTTGTTTGATCAAGGCAGTTTGATTTTGCCGGACCACTATTTGCATCAGTAGGCTAGTGAGGGCTTGACCTCAAAACTAAAGCAGGGTTAGGTTATCTACAAACTCTGCCTTCGTTTTTGTTTAATTACACAATTCCCCCTTGTGCCAATGACACACTTGAACTGAATCCTTATATCAAAGAAAGCAGGCACAGGGAGAGGAAAGCATTTTCTGGGAGTATTTTCATCATCTAGATTATCAAATCACATTTTAAAAGCGATCAGAGGCTCTGGAGCAAGTTAAGCACAATCACAAATGAGAATACAGTCTCATTCAGTGTCTATCATCACACAATTTATTCAAATCAACTAATCGGCTGTCCCAGGAACTTTTCAACCAACCATTTGCAAAAGCTGTGAGCTAGGAAGTGAAGTCCTTCGGTTTCAGACAGAACTTTGTTGACCTCAAGACTTTTTGTCGTTGTCCATTTGTTTTGACTGCTCTATACAGACAAACTTGCAGATTCATTGATCATGGGTGGTTGTGGGGGATCTGTATGTGGGAATGGAGAAGGGGGGTGGGGGAGTGACTCAGCTCACTGATCTATGTGAATCCTATGGTGCCTGGAAAGGGAGGACGAATGATTGAAGCCTTTTCCGCACTGGGAGCATCTGTAGGGCTTTTCACTGCTCAGTATGCGCTGTTTAAGGATGGTGGTGTGGGGAAATCCCTTTCCTGAGGGGATGGCGCTGTACTGCTGTTGCTGCTGCTGATGTTGCGCCTGCTGCTTCTCCTCCACGTGGACTCTCTGGTGTCTGGACAGAGAGGACGAGTGATTGAACCTCTTCCCACAGTGCGCGCACGTGTAACTCTTCCCCTCAGAGTGGACTCTTTGGTGGCGGGACAAGGAGGAGGAATGATTGAAGCCCTTGTCGCAGTGGTTGCAAGTGTATGGTTTATCACCCTGGCCTTGCTGGATCCTTTGTTTCAGGGTGGTGCCGTAAAAAGCTGCCTTCCCAGAGGGAGGAGATGAGTACATCCTAGAATCCTGGTGGGTCTTGTGGTGTCGAGACAGCGAGGAGGAATGGTTGAACCCCTTGTCACACTGGGCACAGGTGTAGGGCTTTCCTCCGATGTGGACCTGCTGGTGCTTCTTCAGGTGGCGCTTGCGGACAAAGCTCTTCCTACACTGGTTGCATTTGTAGGGCTTGTCTCCGGAGTGGATCCTCTGGTGCTCTCTGAGGGTGGCTGCAGCCGCAAAGCACTTCCCACACTGAGTGCACCTGTGGGGTTTGTCGCCCGCATGGGTCTTCTGATGCTGCTTCAGGTTGGAAGCTGTGGTAAAGCCTTTACCACACTGAGCGCAGGTGTACGGCTTCTCCCTAGCGTGGAGTTCCTGGTGCTTCTTCAGGTGTCTTCTGCGGACAAAGCTCTTCCTGCACTGGGTGCACTTGTAGGGCTTGTCCTCTGAGTGCATCTTCATGTGTTCTCTGAGAGTGATGGCTGCTGCAAAACTCTTACCACACTCAGAGCATCTGTGGGGCTTCTCTGTGGAATGGATCATTTGATGGGACTTGAGGTTGAAGGCGTCAACAACACCTTTTCCAACCATCTCCACACCAGTGGGGACATAAGCCTTCTCTTTCATGTGTATCTTCATGTGCTGCTTAAGACTAGCCTCCACAGCAAAACTCTCACCACAATGCACACATATGTAAGGGTTGAGGTCCTTGTGGATCTCAAAGTGCTGGTGGAGATCAGCCATGCTGCCAAAGATCTCCCCGCACTCGTTGCACTGCAGGCCGTGGGCCTCGTGGATGACGACGCCATTCTCAGACTCCACTGTGAGCTCACCACCATGGTCAGACTCCACCTTCACCACATGCTCAGACTCAGTTTTAAGTAGCACCTCGCCCAACAGAACCTCATTAGGCCCACTTTTGATATCTGCCCCCGTATAACACTGCATATCTGCATGTTCCACCTTGGTGTAGTCATGATCCGTCTCTGCAACAATGGCATCCACACAGGCCACAGCCCCTAGCTCTGAACCCAGGCCCTGGATTTTGGCTAGGTCAGAGCCGTGGATCTCCAGCTCCAAACCACGCTTCTCCTCAGTCATAATCTCTGTTTCTGCTGCATAGTGAAGGTCGACCTGGCTATGGGCTATGACACACTCCGACCCCAGCGTGTCAAGGCCGGGAGTGTCACATTCAGTCTCTGACTCAGCCATGAGAACACACTCCAGCCCCACGACCTCCGTTTTACAGCCGGATGATTACTTTTTGGGAACTTGGGGAAAGCTCTCCTCAGGATGTTAGCTGTGCAGTGATGGAGTCTTGGTCTGCAATCAAAGTTTTCTGTGGAGGAACACAACATGACAGGTTGGGGTTTATGCATGGTTGATTATTTTGACAGAACGAAATAACACCTCAAAGTTCTAGTTATCCTACTAACTACTTATTAACCTATGAAATCTCACTTGACACCTGTTGTTGTTAGCAAGGTGGCTAACTAACGTTAGCCAGACCATCAGCTAACTGTAAATTACGGCTAACTAGCCAGAGGATGGGGAAACCTGCATTAGACCTGTATCAGTGTATAGATCGCCAATGCATGTTGCCATTCAGTGCGCACTGAAAAGACAAAAGGCGCGCGGTCGCCTCAAACAAATGCACAAAATGTTCTTAATATACAAATTAGGTCAGATAATAAACATTTGTAAGATGATTCGTTAGCAAGTTAGCAAACAATTCGCTAACTAGCCAGCTATATAGCACGCTAAATGGTAGTTTAGCTAGCATTCAAGTCCGGCTTAAGACATGCATCTGACGCTTATTGTAACGTTAAGCCGAATAGAACATGTCGTGACATTACAAACGGTGACTGCCTAACTGCGCTGCTATTGTTTTTTTGTTTGTTTTTTACTTAAGAATCCATGCTAGAAAATGCAACGTTTTGTATTTTCAGTTGCTTTACCGAGTTTTAATAACAAGTCCTTTGGGTTAGCTCGCTATACAGCCACCATCTCCGTGTTGGCTACAAATGGCGAGCATTACATTAGCCCGCTAGTTAGCTGGCTAGGTTATGGGAAAACAAGTTAACGATGAACTGCATTGATAGCTACTTCTAGCCGCTAATGTTGCCTGAATTGACCAGCTAAAGTTGGCTATACTAGCTCCACTGCATACAACCAGCTGTTTGACGAGCTGATTATAGAACGAAAAGTATAATTTGCAAAAGAAACAAGCATCGAATCAACGTGGATTCATCCTGGTTTTGGACATAATCACGAACGCGGAAATTCCCATCACAGCTAGTGCGCAGCATTCACAAGCCATCTTGTGCCACACCACCACTTTTCAGCTAGCCAACAAGCATAAGATGGCTGCTATGATGTTAGCTGATGTTAGCTTCCGCCCTTCAAATCGCAATTTGGAACTAGCTGACTAGCTTCAAAACGCAACATTACAAATTCAAATAAAGCACCAATAATATCCACATATTTAACGTCATAACAATGTTATCCCTAAACATTCACCAGTGTGGAGATGGTACGCATTCGCAATTTTTGTGATAATCCGATAAAGTCGACTGAAACAAAGATGGCTAACGTGGACCGGGCGAGGAGTGTTCGCCTCGCTAAAAAAAACCCGGGAAAGGCGACCCCCCTATTATATAATCGACAGTGCATGACAAAGTAAATCACCATGATTTAGACTTAATAAAACGCACAAAACAATAAACTACTATTGCCGACTCGCCGTTTCTATGACTGCTTCTCATCAAAGAACACAATAGAAACCAAAATGGATAGCATTCCAAGATCTTATTTTCAGCCCGCATTCTGATGGCCTTGCAAGCTGCTTGCAGCAACGGCACTAGCATAGCTAGCAAGCCACTTTAGCGCGCTACCTAGCCGTTGTATCAAGCTAACTAGCAAGCTAAATCGGCTACTACACGCTAGTAGCTGTTCGAGAAATCTGCCATTCCTGAAAAGTACATACAGTAAGTAATGTTAGGAGAATATTTTTCATTAACTTTTCAGCACCAAAAAAAAAATACATTCTCAATATTACATACCAACTTCATGCGAAAGATTTAATAAAAAAATAAGTTAACTGGAAGTAGCCAGACTAACTTTTGCAAAATGACTACCTTATATGATCTACGGCCATACTGTACCTGTTAAAAGAAACACCAAATCTACTGAATCAATCGGTAGTTTATCTACACCACTGCACCCACCTCTTTGTCTTCGGATTTTTGGGATGATGAAAAACTATGTGTGAGCTCTTCACTAATGATAGCTCCGGGCTGCTAGCTTGCTTGCGTCTGAACTGCGCTGATGTCTTCCTCTGACTCTTTCTGTTTAGCTGGCGCCACAGATCTTCTGGCGCCAACGTTGCAGAGGAGCGCATTAGCGAATGCATTGTAGTCATTTCACCAGCAAAATAATCACTGCTGCCACCTACTGTTTCGGAGTTATTATCAATTCTGCTCGCACGCACCATGTTGGAATAAATTACGACCTATGCTAATAGTCATAACTTATCATTTTTATTACCTATTTTGCCTTTCATCATCTAATACTTTTGTGCAAAAAACAATAGCATATTTTTAATTTTGGGTTTAGGTTCGCTTTAACATAGATGTAAAAAAATCCAGGACATTCATGAAATTATAAAGAAACAATGATACACTTTGGGAAAGACTAGGGAAAACTGTGCACAACATATTTCACAGGTTCTGTGTGTGACTTTGGAGTATGACTTTCATCACACAGCAAATGAAGCAAAAATGGTTGGTTTATTTTAATATTTCTCACAAAAATGCGAGTCACCTTTTATGGATTTTAAGAGCTAGAGATGAATAAAGGATCTACCTCTGCCTATTTAAGTGGCCAATTAAAAAGACCTTGCATTTACTTTTAATACAATCAGAAAGTTACATTCCTCCATTTAGACTCATTCACACTGAAATTGTCTTGTCAAATCATACAATGGTTTTACAGTTCAGGAACAATATCATATGAACCAGCACAGAAACGTGCAAACTGTCAACTCTTTGTGTTTACTCAGGCTTATCCTTCAATTTTAGATGTGTTGTTCTTCAGGTACAGATGGACTTGATGGACTACCTGAAGGTACATGCAGGCACAACTGAATAGGAGGGAATCTGTTCTCAAGTCTTTCCACCTGCTCCTCCATCACTTTGTGTGCTGGAAATCCAACATAACACGTACTGATTTAAGTACAAAAATGCTGCATGACTAAGCAGAATCTCTGATTTCATGTTCAAGGATTGGAGTTTTGGTGTATCTTGAAAAGGCGTTGAACAACAGTCTCTAAAGATAAATCTATTATTACTTACAGTATATCAAAATATTACAAAAGGGGCACATCCTTAAAGGGCACCAAAAATACCACAGGTCCAGAACTCTCAATTTTTGTTATTTTCTCTGTTGTATAGTGATGTGAAAGTTGTTGTACTGGAATGCTCCTCAGCCTACATTGTCTCAAAGTAAGCTCTCCAATTGGTCTCCATGGCACATGCAGTACCGAATATCAGAGTGTTGGCCATTCACCACTGCTATTTTTGAAGTATGGTGTGCTTGTTTTTTCTTTTTGATGGAAACACTTCTCCTCAAAGTTTTCATGGCAGAGTCCGTACAAGAAATCTGTACTTACTGTAGGGATGTTAAACGAGATTCCAAAGTGTCCAATATTTTTCATCATTGAGATCAATAAGTGCTTTGAGACCCATTCTCATCGCATCTAAGAGGCAAAGTGCTACGCAGGTCATGTTCCCCAAAGTCAATGCCGTAACTGCCGCCAGCAGGATGAGCCCTGCATATCCCCAGGACTGCATTGATAAAGGCACCTCTGTACAACATCAGGTCGTCTCACATTTACATTTAGTCATTTAGCAGACGCTCTTATCCAGAGCGACTTACAGTAAGTACAGGGACATTCCCCCGAGGCAAGTAGGGTGAAGTGCCTTGCAACGTCATTTGACACGGCCGAAATCGGACTGGCAACCTTCTGATTGGTAGCCCGATTCCCTAACCGCTCAGCTATCTGACTCCCCCAATCTCATGACGCAGAGAAAAAAGGGTCCTTGCCCTCTTACCATGGGGTGCTTCTCCCTTCATAGTCCACAGTGGTGGAATGACCTCCTTGTTCAACTATGCACCGGAGGGACGTGATTGGGAGGAACGGCCCCCCCGATCTGAACCCGAGTGGTGTTTTTTTATTGGACTTCTGTGCTAGACACGGCTTGTCCATAACGAACACCATGTTCAAGCATAAGGGTGTCCATATGTGCACCTGGCACCAGGACACCCGAGGTCTCAGTTCGATGATTGACTTTGTAGTCGTGTCGTCGGACTTGGGGCCGAATGTCTTGGACACTCGGGTGAGGAGAGGGGCGGAGCTGTCAACTGATCACCACCTGGTGGTGAGTTGGCTACGATGGTGGGGGAGGCCGCCGGTCAGGCCTGGCAGGCCCAAACGTAATGTGAGGGTCTGCTGGGAACGGCTGGCAGAACCCCCTGTCAGAAGGAGCTTCAACTCCCACATCCGGGAGAGCTTCGATCATGTCTCGGGGGGGGGGGGGACATTGAGTCCGATTGGGCCATGTTCCGGGCCTCCATTGTTAGAGCGGCTGACCGGAGCTGCGGCTGCAAGGCGGCCGGTGGTGGACTCCGGAGGTGAGGGATGCCGTCAAGCTGAAGAAGGAGGCCTATCGGACTTTATTGGCTGGTAGGACTCCAGAGGCAGCTGATGTGTACCGGCAGGCCAAGCAGAACGCGGCTTTGGCGGTCGCTGAGGCAAAAACCCGGGCATGGGAGGAGTTCGGCGAGGCCATGGAGAATGACTTCCAAACGGCTTCGAAAAGGTTCTGGACCACCATCCGGCGACTCAGGAGGGGGAAGCAGTGCACTGTCAGCACTGTATATGGTGGGGATGGTGCGCTTCTGACCTCGACGGGGGACGTCCTGGATCGGTGGAAGGAATACTTCAAAGACCTCCTTAATTCCACCAACACGCTTTCCGACGTGGAGGCAGAGTCTGCAAAAATGATGAAACAAAAATTTGTTTTTTGCCGAGAGACAGTACTGTCTGAAGGATATTTCTTTTTTAATTTTAAAGCTGTCAATTACTAAAGTCAATGTAATTCCCCAACCCCTTGTTGTCAAGGAAATATCATGTTCTGTGTTGTTACCCTCCTCTTTGTTACACACAGCTCCTTGTAATGTGCCACACCTACAGTATTCAGTCTTTTAAACATCCAACTAGGAATACTGGTTTGGCCCAGAGAGTCATCCTCATAGCTAACATTCCCTCTCTCGCTCTGTCCCTGTCAAGCAG